>NC_049979.1:4562611-4586575 GCF_000003815.2 Branchiostoma floridae
TTAAGTCAGCGTATACATCACTCAAGAAGGAATGAATTATCTCGTAGCTGGTACATTTCATAGCAAGTATCTTGATCGACCGTATAGATTATATCTAATAATAATAACCTCGCTGAAACAAAAGGCACGTTCCTAAAGGCGTGAACTTGGATAATGGGAAATCCTAATTTATACCTTTATTCCGTGTAATAACAATAATAACAAATCAATATATCTCTCTTTGCTGTAACATTTTGTAGCAAGTTACTATGATAGATTGTAGATTATAAGGTTTTATTGCAAAGTCATGCCCAGGGGGCTAATTGTAGGTGAATAAAATCAAAACATTAAGTGATTGAAAACAGGTAAATAATATAAATTCTAACATATGAAGATTAACTGATTGTATGTACATACAGAATATCGAATACGATTCTTAACCTACATTACTATTGCGGGGTTTGACTTCCTATTTGAAAACAATTGAAAATGAAATGTCCCACGTTTTCTATGATAGATTGATTTGCTGATCTTAGCAGGAAGTGTGTCTTTTGTGTTTTTTTTCTAAAGAATGAAATGTTTGGTATGATCTACTTAAGTCGATTCTGTATTGTAGAACCCTCGCCCATACAACAGACACGTTTCTGGAGGCCTGGACTTGATTAGTATGAAATCCTAATTTATGCCTTTATTTCGTGTAATGACAATTATAACAGATGAATTTATCTCTCTTTACTAGTACATTTCAAAACAAGTCAGATCTGGACACAGACTGTGAGATAATCTGGACACAAACCCAACTTGCAGGAAAGAAACCGCTTATGATTGGTACATACTACAGACCTCCGTCGGACCAGGGCAATAGTCTGGGTGAGCTTGACAACTCTATAAATAAAGTGGGAACTAAGATAAACTCCAACAATGTGATCATTCTTGGAGATTTCAATACCCCCGGTATAAATTGGGATGTCAGCACAACAGATAATGCTCAGAACTATACAGGACAGGCACAGAAACTACTGCACTTAGTGGATAACCATGGGCTATTCCAAACAGTTCAGGAACCAACCAGAAATGGTAATCTCTTGGACCTGGTCTTAGTTAACAACCCAAACATAATTGAAAAGACCGCAGTAGTTCCGGGAATAAGTGACCATGACATGGTTCTAGTGGACGTGAACTTGGCACCCAAACAGAACAAAAAACCAAAAAGGAAAGTGTATATTCGCACGAAATCTGACGAGCCGGCTATCAAGAATGACCTTGAGGACTATGCAACAAACTTTAACATGAGAACAAAAGACATGTCAGTGACACAGAAATGGGATGACTTCAAAGGCAAAATGAAGCACACAATGAACAAGCACATTCCTAGTAAAATGACATCAAGCAGATACAACTTGCCCTGGTTTAACAGAAACTTAAGAAGGCACTGTCGGAAGAAACAGCGTCTTTACAATAAAGCTAAGAGAACAGGACAAGAGGAAGACTGGAATAAATACAAGAAAGTAAAAAAAGGAGTTCAGAAAAGCATAAGAGCAGCACACTCAAAGTACGTGGCAAACATACTGGGAGAAGCTATAACTGACAAACCTAAAACATTCATAAAAGGCCTGAGGAGAGACCTTGTCGGGGTAGCCACTCTAAAGTTGGGGAGCACCATTATTAGTGACAGTGAGAAAAAAGCAGAGGCACTCAGTTCACAGTTTAAAAGTGTATTCACAGAAGAAGACACCACAGACATGCCATCTCTTGGGCACCCCTGCACCCCTCCTATGGAACAAATAGAAATTTCTATTTATGGTGTAGAGAAAATGCTGCAAGGCCTTAATCCATCCAAAGCATCCGGGCCAGACCAAATACCTCCTTGGTTCCTCAAAATGACAGCCAGTGAAATTGCACCTGTTTTAACTAACATTTTCCAACAATCGCTTGACACAGGAGAGATTCCTAAAGACTGGAGAGATGCAAATGTATGCGCCATTTTCAAAAAGGGAGATAGAGCGGTCCCCAGTAACTACAGACCAGTTTCACTTACCTGTATTTCCTGTAAACTACTTGAACACATTATCCATAGCCATATAATGAAACACTTAGAAGGCCACAATGTACTAACGGACTACCAGCATGGTTTCAGAGCAAAGCGATCCACAGAAACACAGCTTATTTTAACAGTACACGACATAGCTGGGGCACTGAACAACAAAAGACAAGTGGATCTAGCAATTCTTGATTTTACTAAAGCCTTTGACAAAGTCCCACATAGCAGACTGATATCAAAACTAGAGCATTATGGAATTCAAGGTACCACACTTAATTGGTTAAAGGCTTTCCTAACGAACAGAGAGCAAACTGTAGTGGTAGAAGGGAAGGCCTCAGCTCCAGTTAAAGTAGCGTCTGGAGTTCCGCAAGGAACTGTCCTGGGACCATTGCTCTTCCTCTTGTACATAAACGACTTGCCAGACCAGCTCGATTCAAGTGTGAGGTTGTTCGCAGATGACTGCCTGTTATATGTAGAGCTCTCTACAAAGGAAGATTCACTACTTCTCCAGAAAGATCTGAACACCCTGGAAGAGTGGCAAAGGAAATGGCTTATGCAGTTCAATCCGGATAAATGTTATATCATGCACATAACAAACAAACGAACCCCAAATGTATCCCCCTACCAGTTCTGTGGTCAGACATTAGCAACCACAAAAACCCACCCATACCTCGGTGTTACATTAACAACTGGACTGAAGTGGGGTGTCCATGTTAACAAAATAACAACCAAGGCTAAACAGACACTGGGAGTAATCAAACGCAACTTGTGGGCATGCCCAGCCAGGGTAAAATCACTTGCATACACGTCACTGGTAAGACCAAATCTTGAATATGCTGCAACAGTATGGGATCCGTATACAAAGAAAGACAAAGATAAACTGGAAAGGGTACAGAACCAAGCTGCCAGATTCTGTACAAACAACTACAGCAGAGATGCTAGTGTTACCAAAATGAAAACAGATCTGCAGTGGACATCACTTGAAGACAGGAGGAAAATGTCCAGACTTTGTATGATGTACAAAATGACCAATAAACTGGTGGACGTACCGACTGATAAGTATCTAACACCAGCTCAAAAACGAACTAGAAACAGTCATGCTTTCAAGTACCAGAGTTACCAACCTAGGATTGATGTGTTCAAAAATTCCTATTTCCCCAGAACTATTGTAGAGTGGAATATGTTATCACCAAGCACAGTAGGGGCGTCTTCTCTGGATAGTTTCAGAGAACACTTGCATATAGATGTGCAAAAGTTAGGTGTGATGAGTCATTCAGTGTAATATAACCAGCTGCTGCCGCGCCGCGTGCCTGCGAAGCTGGTGTGTTACGCCGAAGGGCGGTTATACCGGCTATATAGATACAGATACAGATACAGATACAGATACCTTGTTAGTTGTTACTTACCGGCCCGACCAGATCAGACACATGTGAGACGGTGGTGCCCGAGGCAGCCCCCAGGTACAGCACCTTGGAGCCGGGCATCATGTGGATCTGGTCAATCCCACCCAGGATGGCCGCCGCCAGCTTTGAGCGGAACGGGTTCCACACACGGTACTCCAGCTTGTTCTCCCCCTCCTGAAACAACATCAAGTGAGAGGGGGCATGAAAATTACTGTAAATGCAGAAATGTTCGCTGTGGATTAATGTCCGCGAACATTTTTCTATTATGGTATTAGACTGCAGTCTATGGTGTTACCGCGAAAATAAAACCACAGCGAAAAGTCCCTTTTCCTGCTACCGCGAAATTAAATCCCCGCAAACTTAAATGCATTTACAGTAATCTTCAAGCAGATCCTACGATGGCATAAGATACTGTAAATGCAGAAACTTTCATGCTGGCCACTTCACTTCGAACTTAAAACCGCAAACATTTTTCCATGGCAGTAAAAGACTACAGTACATGGTGCTACTGCGAACTTAATGCTACCACAATAAGTCACTTTTCCCGCTTCTGCGAAATTAAATCCAAGCGAACTTAAATGCATTTACAGTAGTACCAAACTAGCCAAGGAGTGTAGTCGGCCGAGAGGTGTACATTTGCCCAGTAGACAAACACTCCTAGGTCGGCTTCACTCCTCTGACAGCTTTTGATACTATCTTATGCTACCGTAGGATATGCTTGGAGATAACATGAAAATATGGACAGCTTGAAATGATGAAAATGCATACAAGTTTTCGTTTCATTATAGTTCTTTATAAGTTCAACTAACAGCCAAGACAGTTCTGACTGTATCAATCTGTTTGAGCTCAAATTTTGATATCTTCTTTTATTCCCTTACATTTCCTTATGATCCGCTTCCTCCAGAATGATTAATAGGCACAAACTTCATTCTTCAAAACTATGATCTATGCTTCATTACGTGATACAGCACTCCATACACTACCTCCACTGTTATCCTCTTCTCTCCGTACACTGACTCTCCAACCACCATGTTCTTGGTGACAAGGGCATCCTCCTTCCCCCGTGAAATGAACACTCCTGTATAGCACAGCCAATCACTTGGATGGATTAACAACAAAGCCAAACTCCATTGGAGTAGGTGCAAGGTAATATCATTATGAAAGTCTCACCCAACACTTACACCAAAAAGTCTTTTGGAAGGGACGTAAAACGGGGTCCCGTGTTTTAGGAGGTGCCTTGATCACATAAATCAGCCTCATTACTAAAAAAAACTGGGTACCTACTGTCTGCAAATACACCCAATATTTATCTATTTATTCATTTACTATAAATTGTACATACCTGCATGCCTGTGAGGTTCAACAACCACCTTTCTTCCTGCACCAAAGCCGCCCCTGCCACCACCTGAAGGGATACACACATGCTTATCAAGGAGTAGTGACTGGTTTAGAACAAGTAGTAATAATATAGCAGTGGGATGTATGATTTTGTTGAGGGATGACAAGCACATGACCCACAATGCTAGCCCCATGCCATGGTGTGATCAGCTATAAAACATTCCTCGGCATTGCTCGGCTTTCGGTCGTTTGGCATTTGCATAACTAACTGCATATACAATCTATAAGAAATGTTATTGTTATTGCCTCTACTATAGCTGTAAACGGATGGATATCAGGCTACCAGTATGGTCTGCAAACAGTATCACTGAAGTGAGGTAAATCGTACAGCTGAGATTATGATTTCTACTAATCCATCTGATGTGCCATCACACATCCAATCCTTTGAAAGACAGCTACAAAGTAGAGCAAAGTTATTGTCTTGACTATAGGGCTTGCTATAGGGTGCAATGTTGTAAGTAAAAGCTACAGTGAAGAGTATGTTCTCAGGACTTTGTGATGAAGTTGACAAACTATTTATATGATGGAGTACAATGTGTATGCATGCGTGTTGAGGTTGTGGTGATAACTCAAATGTATCTATTTAGGTTCAAACATCAGTCCTGGTCATGTGGCTCTTTTGGGGGATTCAAGACACCACAGACAGGAATTAGCCCGGCAGGCCAGGGATTGCATTTGGAAGTGATGCATCAGTTCAACTGTCACACTGACAATTGTGTTGTTCAAAGACTACAGTGATAGCCTGGGTACCATTTGGGTAGTAGTTCACTCCTATGTTGGCTCCTGCTACCCGGCTGGAGAACTGTACATTCAAACCTTTTGGTGGTGATATCAGTTGATGAGCGAATTAAGGAACAGGTTCTAGACCGCTTGTTCGATGACAACAGGGCTCCCACAAGCAGACAGAGGTGTTGGAACGCCTGTTCAAGCAAGCGCTTGAACCCATTCCTTAATTCGCTGATTCATAGGGACCAATCAGTGCCCTCTTCCAAAATGTGGACGATTCCAGACGTTAGGTTTAAAGGATCCCTGACGGAACAGCAGAGAAATGACTGTATATAGTGCATAATAAAAGTCGGAGCGAGAAGCGACTGTATATGGTGAATAATAAACACCGGAGTGAACTACTATCCGGATGGTACCCAGGCTACTACAGTGAAGGATGCAGACATATTTACCTCTGCCACCACGGAATCCGCCACGGCCTCCGCCACGGCCTCCACCCCGACCTCCTCTAAAACCACCTGCAGACAAATTTCACAAAAGTGTCACACAGGGATTGACATCATTAGCCAGTTATGTAGGCCTTCTATCAATATATGTACATGTACTAAACACACCAAGTTCATTCTCCCCGGAGAGGAGACTTTCTTAATTTTCTCGACATCTCGTAATGTGTACAAAAGTGTGCTAATGATGACTGTGCAGGAAAAACTGTATTTAACTATGACTGTCTGTAGTACATAATAAGCATCATTGATTCACTACCAAGTTGCAAAACAGGCTACATTGTCTACATCTAGTAGTAGATCATGGAGAGGAAACATTCAACAAATCAGCACTGAATCATACCAGGACAAAAATGGGCAGAATAAAATTTGGAAAATGCATGACTTAAAAAATAATATTTTTTGTACATTATTTCAACTGATTTTTGTCTATTTACCTCGGCCTCCACGATCACCAAATCCTCCTCTTCCACCTGCAACATCAAACAGGCGAGAACTTAACGATCTATACAACATACAACATGAGAGGTGCTCCCAATAGTTCCTTTTTATCCTCAGTCATCATTTCTGACACCACTCTTTCCTTCCAATAGTTCTTTTTTTATCATGAAAGTACAACACTGTAGTCTTAGCTCTAAACCGTAATAATCATTAGGGTTTCAATATTTCATTGAGACTGAGAGAAAATACAACCACAAAAAAGCTCATGTAATACCACACACAAGGATTCCTAGTGTGTGGTAACGGGAGGGGGCCATACTTCGACAGGGGTCCAAAGTTCGACAGGTTTTAAAAATCATTGTTGCGGAGAAATGCATAGATGCCTGCACATGAGAAGTACACTAGCTGTAAATAAACCTTGTTGTAAATAAGTACAAAGGCGGGGTATGTGTCGAAGTCAGCAAGTCCCACAGATAACGATTGAAAAACTTGCACAAGTTTGACGCCTTCCGTGCAAGTTGACGCGCGAATGTATCGAGACCATGGCCCTGGAAACTCTTGAATTATTCTTCGCAAAATACGACATGTGAAAAAATATCACCACACATAGAAATGATGTTTATTAGCCTTCCGAAAAATAATACCTGTGTTCTGTTCTGCCTTTAACTGGCTTGGATAAACGGAGCTAAAATGATGCCACAATGTTCACCTAGTCGGGGCCCCGCCATTTTACTATCACGCACGCAGGCGGGCGAGCGATGCTCAACACGTTGAACTCAGTCAACCCGTCCGTAAAGCGACAAACATTCAAGAAAAATCGATCTCTACCGACTAAAAAATCCTGTAGCCGTTGCTGCTGCCAAAAGACAGGATGAAATGGCAATCAAGGAAGCCGAAAAGCGAAAATGCCGTCACAGTCCAAACGTAACAATGCGCTGCCGTTTTGCGGCAAGTTGGTCTCACCGTGAGAGGTAAACGTTTTAACACACCGTATTTGAATAAGTCGCGTAATACAAAACATGACCCATATTTGGTACAAAAAAAATATAATGAAGACTTTTAGTGCTATTCTATTTGCATAAGTTGTTTAAAAATGCACGGCGATGGTCTGGTTGTTACTATGTCGGAGTTTGGACCCCTTTTTTGTGTTGGAACGTTCTGCTAGGACGCAAGCCGAAAACCTGCTGTAAGTTTCGTGCGCTGTCAAAGTACAGTGCGGAACGCTACTGTTAAATGAAATATATATCTGTACAGCTTCAATAACAGTTATATGGATGCATACAAGATCTTAACTTGTTTTTGATGAGTTCACTGTAAAATGTACATTGACAAAAGCCATGCGCATCCACTTAGAACGGGTGTCGAAGTATGGCCCCCTCCCGTTAATATCTGAGCTGAAGTTTTGCTCATGAATTTTGAAATTGTACTGAAGAAAACTTTAACAAAACTTCAGCCACCAACTTCACAGATCAAGCTGTTCTTGTTTCCACACCTACCAGCAGTGTTGTAGCTGGCCTGAATTTTTTCCTGTTCCCTGGATTTTGAATGGAAATCCTTTCTAAGGTGCCATGATTCTAGGGGGTCCAGGGGCGTGCTCCCGGAAAAATTTTGAAATCTAGCACCTTGAAGAGTTGAAAGGCCATTTCGTTTATTTTGAGGGGCAAATTTAGCCAGTAGACTCAGTTTCACACACTCACTATATGGTCTAACGTCTTGGTTGGTTTAATCAATATCTTTACATGCCAATTTTTTTCCAGCACAGAGGATAGAATGGACAAAATTTTTGTCCGTCCCCAACAGCAAAATTCCGTCAAAGGACGGATGCTGGCTACAACCCTGCCTACCAGTGTCTTCTTTCATAAAAGAAAATTGAACTGACCTCTGAAACCACCACCACCACCACGTGGTGAAAATCCTGCAAGTAAACAAAACAGTAGGTTCGGTAAGTGAGAATCGAAGAAAAGTCTGCTTTTACTGTCCATGACGGCAACATCTTCCCAAAAGCAAGAAGCTTGTGTACCACTCTCTTAGCTTCATAATAACACTTGTTGAGACATGGTGTATTAGAAAAATGCAATACTGAAGTTATTGAACACTTACCACCACCTCTGCCACCCCCACGTGGCGAGAAACCTGATGGAGACGAAAAGCAGAAGACAAAACAAAGGATTCAAACTAACAGACCAAAGAGAATATTACAGCTGTAACAGGCAAAAATAGTTCTTCCAAAGCTTAAAAACAGCGCACCAAAACAGATTTGTCAACTTGTATTGAAGTACATGGATCGGATCATCCTATATGTTTACTTTTTGTTAAATTGTCAGGAATATAGACTGTATAGGTGTTTATAATATTCATTTCATTTGAAATCTTTGAAGAAAAAAGCCACATATATCCTGTTACAAACTTGTACACCTAGCCGGTGCGACGTTGGTTTCTATCAGACAGTTTTCTCCAGAGTCGCACCGGCTATTGTAATTTGTACACCTATTGTATCATGCCTAACGGAATGATTTTCTCTATGTATCTAAACGAAATGAGAAAATGTTGCACTCTTACCTCTACCACCTCCGCGCGGTGAGAAACCTGAGAGTGGAAAACAACAGAAGGAATCAACATAGGGGCTTATCCAAGTTACAGCCCTTAAAACTACTGTAATTTCTTTTCTACAAGTACAAAGTTTGGCAGAGAGAGGCCTGACACCCTTTTGGTGTTTAAATTGAAAAGTTCTAAACGTGGCTGGACTGAAACTTTATCTCTCTTGGTCTTGTATGATGGGCAGAATAGGACAAAGTACCATCAAAACTTATCAAAGATATCATAATAGCTGTTCGAAATTATAGAATTAGTTTTGAAGAATGTTTTGTGCCACCAGTGGTGTTTGGCTTTCCTGCGGCGTGGTGCGCGCACGTGTTTGAGATGCCCCCCTCCCACCCATGCTGTGGTCATATGCTCTTCCAGTACATGTCTACATCTCCCAAATCAAGTAAACTTACTCCACAGCCATACATACAAATCCTCGTGTGTTTACAACATTCGTAGGACCTAATAAAATGGAAAATATACCTGGTCTTCCCATGGTTTTGTTGAAGGTTTGTCTCGAGCTCGGCCAAACTTCGCATCCAGCGGGTCAGCCAAACAAGCCAATCACGCATGCGTAATAGATAGTCATTTTAATGCACCTTTTTTTTCTGCAAAAATAATTCAAATAAAATGTTAGAACACATTACTGAACAGCTATCAAGAATTAAACTCTTTTTTTGCTCATCGAAAGATCGGGAAACACAGATTTCGCCACCCCGCAACGTTACGTCTTCCTAATTAGCATAATTTATGATTTCCCCATATTTTCAGGCAGCAGCCATATTGGACGTTGGAGGTGAGTATTTCCATTGACTGAATCTATCGTCGTGTTTGATAATCTGACGTCCAGGTGACATGCGGTATACCTTTATATGTGGTACGATAATCGCTTGTTCTCATGGGGGTCATATTTATGCGCTCACGTGTAATTTTGGTGTGAATATGAAGGGATTTTATGACGATACATCACGTCATCCGATACTGTTCCGCTTTTCCAGTCTCACACTTTCAGGCGAATGCGTCTTTTATGTCGTCACGTTTTCGTGCGGAGGTTTGCCCAGAAACAGGGGCATTCAGTTGGGGCCATGTCTTGTCAAATTCCTTGGACTGTCAAGTGCTGGTACCAAATATTGACACATTTCTGTCTAGTCTCTACCGTGACTTCCTTCCATATATTTTGTTATATTACAAATATATGATAACATAGCTCGAAGAGCTATAACTAACCTCAAAGAGATGTAATTTGAATTTTCTAATTTCTGAGGGGGGGGGGGGGGCAGGCTGTCCTAAAGTGTGTCTCTGGGTTTGGTTAATTTGTTATCATTTTAATATGACACCGTACTTTTTACAGTCACCAACTGAGGTAAGGTGGTTTCAAAATAATTCTATTGTTGTAAATGCAGGTGGTCAGGTGTGTTTGACTAAAACCAGTCATGTCCTAACCTTCAGAAATTGTTTTCATCGCCAGAAATGTGCTCATCTGGAAGCAGAATTAACCATGACATACAAACCCAAATCTTCAATGTTGGGAACTATTCGGACTTATCTTGTGTCTGGGTTATGTGCACTTTTGCAATGGTTATTTTTACTTATGTCGATTTGGGAGACCAATTTCTAACTGTGAGACAGTGACACATAATTTTCTAATGGCATGTAGCATGACAACAAGCAGTTGAAGTCAACTGGGGTAACCTGGTCATTCTATTGTGGGTTGAGTGGGCAGTCTTAAGTTCAGGGCAGCAGGAGCTCCGCTCAGCTTTTGTAGAAACTGTGGCACTGTGGTTATAGTTTCATGTAGAGCTGTCCATGATATCACTACGCCAGCAGTGTAAAACTGCTACTTGGCCCCCTAGTTTATGTGGGCAGTGGAGGGCTCCTTCTGCCCAGAGCGTCTGCCCAATCTACATGAATAGGGCGGATACCAAATTACCGTCAGGGTTCACAATTGTAGATAAAGTACTGTTGTTCGTGAAGACAGAGGAATAGTCATACCAATTAACAGTTGGCAAAGGAAAGGAATCATTACCCATGCGCTTCAGGAAACTGTAGTAGAACTTGATGGTAAGGTTCAGTATTATGAATATTGTCTGAAGTCTGCAGACTTCAGATTCAAAATTCCATCAATCTATGCAAGGATAGGCTTTTTATGAAGAAGAACATCAGAAATTTTGTATACCTTAGCAATGATAGTTAGCCTGGGTACCATCCGGACAGTAGTTCGCTCCTATGTTCGCTTCTGCTACCCGTTTGAGGACGTGCACATTCAAACCGTTTGGTGGTAAAATCAGTTAATGAGTGAATCAAGGAACGAGTTCTAGAGCGATTGTTCAATAACAACAGGCCAACGCCCACATGCGCAGGGGGATGGAGAGATTTTCCGGTGTTGGAACACCTGTTCAAATGAGTGTAGGAACAAATCAACGCCTGCATCCAAAATTTGGATGATTCCAGACATTATCGTGGTCCGGGATCCCAGACGGAACAGCAGAGAAGCGATATATATAGTGTATAATAAATGTCAGAGCTGGAAGCAACTGTATATGGTAAATAATGAATGCCAGTGCGAATTACTTTCCGGATGGTACCCAGGCTAAGTGATAGTACCATGACCCAAACAACTGATCTCATCATCCTGTGTTTTTTCTTCCTGCAGGTGGTAAAATTTCCTTCCAACACGGATAGATGGTGAACCTGATCTGCCTTGGAATTCCTGATGTGATATGATATTCAAGTTGAGGATAAATAGTTAACTCATGAGTCTATTTTAAAGACTTGGACCACAGATTTTGATAAAGACAGATTTTTTGTATCATTATTATATTCAAATATTATATTTGCAATTTTTGAGATTGCAGCAAAGTTGAGCACAAAGACTCACATGAGATAGAGACTCATAAATCAAAAGACTGTTAGACTTTGTGTTCCCAGGAAGGAACATATGCCACAATCTTTTTAAAAAATCCAACTGGGCCTTAGTGGACACAACTTCTACTTTGAAAGTATGGCAGCAACAAGCATGAATAGCATGAGTGTGGCGAATCATGCCGGCCCCATCAAACAGATGGCTAAACCTGTGACAAGTGGGACAGCAATGGCTGCCAACCATGGCCAGACTGTTGAAAACAAGACTAGCACAGGGTAAGTGCATTGAGTCTGTTGTATCATGCAACATGAACATATAGCAAACCCAATTCAGGCCCCCTTAAGGGTCCCTGCCACGTTTTATATTGTTTTCAAACTCAGTGTATCATAAGTAAGTGCTGTGGAAGAAAATACATCTTGTTCATTTTCTAGTTAAAACAGTTAATTTAAGTAAATGAAATTGGGATCACCTTAAATTCAATGCCAAGGATAATACAAAATTTGCACATTAATTGTACATTTGTGGAATGTTTAGAAACGTTCTTGTAGAAATACTAGAAATATTTTGTTTTAAACATATTCTGTTTTAAACATCATTATGATGGGGAAAGAGGCCAGTCCACCTCATAATTGAGTTGAGGTATTTATATAACTACTAGATATAACGTTAATGTTTGAACATTGTTATGTCCCTTTTTCTTGGCAGGCCTGGTGAGGACTGGAAGAAAAAGCTGAAGATCCCTCAAAAAGATACGAGAATAAGAACAACAGTAAGTCTTGCCATCTTCCGTTTCACTATTTTCATTGTTGTCTTACTTCGACTCTACTGTGTGTATGCATGTTTAATAGCCTTTCTCACAAAAGGTCATCTTCATGTTTTATTTTAGGATGTCACTGCTACCAAGGGAAACGAGTTTGAAGACTACTGCTTAAAGAGGGAGCTCCTCATGGGTATCTTCGAGATGGGGTGGGAAAAACCGTCCCCAATTCAGGAAGAGAGCATCCCAATCGCACTGCTAGCAAGAGATGTGTTAGCTCGAGCCAAAAACGGTACTGGGAAGACTGGCGCTTACATCATTCCAGTGATCGAGAGGGTGGAACTAGATAAGAATCATATCCAAGGTAAGATGGTTGCATGTTATCTGGTAGACTGGCTAATCAGATTTGTGTAGTTATGTAGTTGGTGTCACTTTTTCCAATACAGTAAAAGCCGCTTAATTGCGCCGCCTATTTGCCAGTGAATTTCGTGCAATTATCTGACTAGTGCAATGATGCAAAGTTATCCAGCTAGACAGTGCCAGCTTGGGATTTTGGCATTCCGTGCAGTTAACAGAAGTGTGTGTTAATCCGTTGTGCAATTAACTGGCTTCTACTGTATAAAGCTTTTTAAAGGACTGATATCCTCATATGACTTGAAATATTCTCTCTGACTTCAGCTTTGGTACTTGTGCCAACACGTGAACTGGCCCTGCAGACAAGCAGCATCGCTACTGCACTAGGCAAGCACTTGGGAATCAGATGCATGGTCACCACGGGTGGCACCAGCCTCAGGGATGACATTATGAGGCTATACGACACTGGTAAGTCATCTGTAACACATGGTTTTCTTCTTGTATTGGATGTGTGCTTTTGAATAATCTCCAAGCAGATCCTATGGTGGCAAAAGCTGGCAGAGGAGTGAAGCCGGCTTAGGAGTGTGTTTTGTTACCGGTAATGGACACCTCTTGGCAAATGGACACCTCTTGGCTGACTACACTCCTTGGCCAGTTACTATCTTATGCCATCATAGTGAGTGTGTGTGAGGATCTGCTTGGACTCTGAGATTACTTTTGAAGACAGTGAAGGAAGATTAAGACAATGATCGTTACGCTAAGTCATGATAACATTCTTGTCCACAGTGCACATTGTGATTGCTACCCCTGGACGCATCCTCGACCTCATGAAGAAAGGTGTGGCGAAGATGGACCACTGCCAAATGCTCGTTTTAGATGAGGTATTTATATCCTCTTTACTGATGTGGTATCAGCTCCTATTTTCAGAATCGGTTCATCTTTTTATAATAACTACTTGTGAGGCATTCAAAGATAGCATTATGGTAATGTGTATTTTTGTAGTGCTATACATGTGCAGCAAACTTTGCACAGTGAGTAAAACTCCTACTGTGATACATCTACAAAAAGAGAACTCTGTTAGCAAAAACAAGCTTTTTGTCAACCTTCTGCCAACAGGGTGACAAGTTGCTGTCTCAGGACTTCAAAGGAATGCTGGACAGTGTCATCGGTCACCTGCCAAGGGAACGGCAGATTCTGCTCTTCTCAGCCACATTCCCACTCTCAGTCAAGGATTTCATGGTAAATCAGCAAATCAGCACTCTGAAATAGAACAGCAGTTGTGTTACTGTTTTGTGTCATGAAGACCCTTTGAAGCTTAGCATGAAACTTTATATGTGTTGGTAAATGACATGGATAAATTAAACTCAAACTAACCAACACTAAAATTGATTGGACTTAGCCCAAATTTTTGGCTGACTCTGTCAGCCTAGTTCACGGAATGGACCCGTTTACTGTAGCTTCCGGAATGTGACGTTTGAGACACATGACTGCAGTAGTATAAAGCTGTTAACTTGCTGTGCATTATAGATAAATGCCAGAGTCTCTAATTGCTGCCTTTTTTTAAATGTTGACCAGAAGCGTCACCTGAACAAACCTTACGAGATTAACCTGATGGAAGAGCTGACGCTGAAGGGCATCACCCAATATTACGCTTTCGTTCAAGAGCGCCAGAAGGTCCACTGTCTGAACACCCTGTTCTCCAAGGTATGGCCTTGTTTCATCTCTTACATGGAGGTGTTTGGATTGTCTGAATCCTACCTGGTATGCCGAATGTAGTCATGAACTAACAAGATGACTAGCATTTCTGTAAACTTGTAGGAAACAGTGTTTCAACATTGATGTGCAATCTGTATCACTTGCTATCCATAGATCTTAGACTTTAGATCCTCCCGCAACTCTGTTGCATTAGTCAACTCAGTGCAGTCTTGAGCAGCTACCACCATGCTTTCCATTTCACTATCACATTGCTAAATTTTGATGTAAAAGATATTCTGGTTTTCTTGAAACATAATCTTAAGTCAGAGGATATTTTGTAGATTAAAAAATATATATTACAGACACAGGATAATGGTGTTGGCTGTTGGGTCAGACAACAGTTGCAGGGCTCGAAATACTTTTTCTGCATACCTGCAGCAGGTAACATTGAAAATTAGCTGCACCAGACAAATTTTACCTGCACCACTATGAACTTAACATTATGAATCATACTAAAATTGTTCAGGAACCATGCATTGCTATTTTTTCTTTCATACTTTATCAATGCAGCTAATGACAATCCATACACACCTACATCATAGGACAATTGTGTATAAAACCCAGTTCATGGACCAGTGCAGGTTTGGTGCAGGTAGACATCAGAAATACCTGCACAGCTCCAATTTTACCTGCACTAACCTGCATATGCAGGTGGTATTTCGAGCCCTGAATTGTGATAAGCATCTTCATCTTTTTCCCCCTTCCTCAGTTACAAATCAATCAGTCCATAATCTTCTGCAACTCCACCCAACGAGTGGAGCTCTTGGCCAAGAAGATCACTGAGCTGGGCTACTCCTGCTATTACATTCATGCAAAGATGAACCAGCAGCATCGTAACCGTGTGTTCCACGACTTCCGCAATGGTGCCTGCCGCAATCTCGTGTGCTCTGGTAAGGAACACTTGCATGTATAAAGACAATTGGTACAGGAACTTGTTGCTATAATATATGGGTCCCCAGTGTGCAGGGTTGGACAAGTCCACCAGCCCAATTGTCCTGAGCAAGTGAAAGTGCCGATCGTGCAAGTGACTGATCGAGCAAGCAAGATTTTTCCATGATTGAGATTTTGATATACTTTTTGCCTTTCACAGTGATGGCATCAAAAATTAATTGGTCAACACAGAAAAATAAAGCCAATAATAAAAAAATTCCCTTGCTGGAAATGAAAATCCGTAGCAGATTGTCATTTAAATTTCAGGCAAGTGAAAAGTTGGTTCGGGTAAGTTAATTTTTTTTGTACTTGCCCGATAGGACAAATGAATTTTAGAAAACTTGTCCAACCCTGATGTGTGTCCCAATCAGGGCTGTCTCCAGCTGAAATTTTTTCCGTCCAACTCATTATTTGGGGGGCCATGTTGTTGATTTTCCTTTATATTAGATATGTCATTTAAGCTTATGAAAGTAGATTTTCTACAGTTTCACGTAATTTTTTTTGATGGATGGGGTACCATTATTTTCCATCCCAGCAAGCAAATTTCCATCCCAGAACGGACGGACGGGTCCTGGAGACAGTCTTGTGGATGTAAACAAGTATACAATCAACAATCTGCTTGCGTAGATGAATCTTTTAGGCAACATTACCAAGCTGTTAATTCATTACCAGTGATGCTGGCGTCTTATGATAACAAGTTGAAGTGTTGTCGACAGTTCTGCATGATGCCCTTACCCGTTTCAGATCTCTTCACTCGAGGTATTGATATCCAGGCTGTGAACGTTGTCATCAACTTTGACTTCCCCAAGATGGCGGAAACATACCTGCACCGCATCGGCCGGTCAGGCCGGTACGGCCACCTGGGCGTCGCCATCAACCTCATCACTTTCGATGACAGGTGGGATGGTTTTTAGTGTTCCGTAAGAGGCTTCAGTGACAGGTGGTGTTTGTTCTACATCTAATTAAGAATGTTGCATGCACAGTGACAAAATGTAGAGTAGAAATGCACGTACATGTTTCTATTTCTATGCATTACTGGGCAAGGCCACCTTCAGGAGCATCCCGCCCAGGTGAAACAAAGCGGTGCACGGCACTAGTGCGGCCGGTGGTGGTGGAGGTACTCCAACAAAAGTAGCGAGTGCTTTAAAAAAAAAAATGTTGTTGATCTCGAGTTAAGTGGATGCGGAAGAATTGACAGCCATCTCCCATTTCTGCAGGTACAACCTTCACAAGATTGAGCGTGAACTGGATACAGAGATCAAGCCAATACCAGGTGACATTGACAAAAGTCTGTACGTGGCCGAGTACCACTCAGAAACAGGTGAGCTGGAGGAGCAAACCCAGCAACAGAAGTGAGAATCAAGACTGGCAGATGCGACCTTTCAGTGTTGAGAGACCAATCCCTCTTCTTTGGGACTTCTCAGTTGTTGCTTTTTTTTTGTTTGTTCGTTTTCTTTCGTTCTTTTTATGAGGGAGTTCTATAATATGCGAAGTGCAACTATTACATGAAAAAGTGGCATATATTTTAGTGTCAGGCGGTATTGTGCACACTGACGTCTGGATGAAACATGGTTTGTGATACATCTTAGAATTGCCAAGATACAGGATGCTATGAAAGGCAGAGATGTATATCTCACTTCTGCATGTAACAACTGTTTGCCAAAAGCTTGTACAGACAATATGTTTAGATCATTTATGTTGTAAATTTTGAGAGTCACAAAGTGACTCTGACATGGCATTTTGGTGCTTTACATGGATGACTTTGCTTCCAGAATGGTGATTTAGTAACAACACAGCAAACAGCAAATGTTCAATTCTTAGCTTGCATCCTGGCTTAATGCAAAGCTTGACTTCTGACATGCACCTCCAAGGCTGAGAGAACGAGTCCTATCCCCCTCTAGCATATTCTTTCGCTTCACTTCTGACATGTTTTTGCAGCTGAAGGGAGGATCCAAGACCTTGGATGTGCGTGTCAAGCTCCTGAAAACTTTCAATGCAAGATATTTCCAGTTCCTCTGCTATTCTTCTATACTTTTATACTATTGTGTGCATGTGCTAAGCTGTGTATCTCATTTGGTTACGTTTGTCATGAAGCTAGCTCCACCAACTCTGCCGAAGCAAAGTCATCCAGCAGTATTTTTCTGTCAATCAGAATCTTTTTAAGAAACTTTGGATGGGTGAAACAAACTATACTGTTAACCTAGAAGATGAACTCTGTAGTTGATTTCAGCAAAGTTGATGCTTTGCATGGAGATCAGGCTATGATACTATAGCTTGATCCACATGTGGCAAGGCAACATTAGATCCACACAGGCAAGGCACATCCCTACCTTCAGATGTAGAAGTAGAACTCTATTTTTGTACAATACCTTGTAAATGTCTGTACCCTATATACAAGCCTGTCCACGTCTTGGCCTTTGGGCTGATGATGCCTCAGAAGAAATGCCACAGACAAGTTCGCTCGATTTTGAACAGATTAAAGCACCAGTGGCTCACGGGTACAGTTGAAATTTACCTGGAGCCAAGGCAGCCAGAGTGATACTTTGTCCTTTGGCAATTTTGAAAAGGAAAGTTGCTTGAACGACGATTAAATGAACTTGTGTCATCATCCCTCTGGGCAAGAGCAGACAGGCAAGTGTTGTACATGTGTATATATGCTTGTCCAGGGGCTTCAGTTGGTAAACTGTAGAATCAAAGTGATTCTGTGGGACAACCAAGTATGGTGAGTTGATGGCAAATTCTAGTGGTTCATGTGAACCATCGTGGGTTGTCTTCAAAGCAGGGAAACTGCTACCCACTTCTCAGCTCTCCGTACATGACCCTTCATGTTTGGTCTCTCGCAGATAGGGATCGAACACATAACTACACTGGCTCATATAACACAAGGTGGGGAGGTCTTCTGATGTGCCATGACAGACTGCTTTGTTGTCTTGCTGCACTTGTAGTAGCTTTGTTGAGCAGCATCGTGCACACAGATTTAGTTGACTTAACAGCATCTTAAGTATTTGCTATGGAACTGGAAATATCTTGTCTCTCTCTTGGGTATTCTTGACAGATAAATGAGTGTGTAATGATGCAAGCCAGTTGATATGTACACCTGTCAGATGTTTACCATGAGCTCTATCAAAGTGGTTGACAATTGTGAATACCATACACTCCATTGTTTCTCTGTCAAGAATACAGCTCATGATTTGTGGTTTACAGTTCTCATGATGTATTGCGTAAAACCAGGTACATGTAGCAAAAAAAATGTAATCTAAAGTTGTAAAATCAAAGTTGTTGCTGTAAAAGTGAAGTGCAATGCAATAGTTTCAACTGTATCCACAAATCAAGAGTACTGTAAAAGAAAGCATGTTTGGTTGTTACCAATTACAACAACTTTCTCCTGATGATCATCTGTCCCATGGAGGTCTTGTCGTACATGGTTGCTTCTGCTCTTTGAAGACAGTTTGGCAACAAAGGAGCATGTTGTCCAGATGGTAACAACCAACATGTGAATTTGTAGCCCAGCTTTCCATCATGGCTGGGCTTGGGTTGGTCAGTGGAGAAACCTACAGCTTTCTGTGGCAGGTTTCTCTGCTGACCTTGTAGTGAAGACTGTCATCTTACCACACAATATTGTGTGGTGAGATGACTTAAGATCTGCCACGTGATCGCTCGAGGAGTAAAGTCAGGTTCAAGCTTCATTCGTTGGCTGCCAAGTTTGAGGCCACTGTGTACGTTTGCTTACTACTCGGTGACATTTTGTGTTGGAGGTTTTTTGGACGTCTGTTCAGAAATGCGATGGTAAGAGTAAGAAAAAGTGTGAAGGAAATCTTCAGGTATCTGATGAACAGAAGAATTGGGAGGGAGTTGCACGATCCCAGCTAAACGTTATGAAGTTTTTACTCACGAGTTAAGATTTGAACCAGAAATGTGCTTGACTGCCACTTGAACATGACTTTACCATTTGAAGATCAGTGATAGATCTATTTTCTGTCCTCAAGCACCGGTTTGGCTCCAGGGATATTCCAATCTTCATCCATATCTTGTTGATAGGGAGCAGCAGACTGGTGCTTGTTAACAGATATTGCATACACAGTCTGACAGAAGTCAGGCTGTGTGTATGCACCCCTAATGGTTACTGCTATACTTTGTACCTCTGGTAAATTCAAGCAATACATGCTATATAGACCTTCAGATTGTGTTGAAACTCGCAAAGCAGTTTCAAAGACTGCTTTCCTCTTGTGAATGATGATTACAATGTTGGCTTACTTGAAATGCTCATAACAGAACAACTTGTTGCGACTTGTGTTAGACAAAGAGTGTAGCGCCATTTGTTATTGTAACATTTTTTTGCGCATCAACAAATACCTTGACCTCGTAAGCCAACAACTACCCTTATTTCTGCGCATGTTACTGATTTTGTATGTAACTTGTTTATCATGCAACAGATGTGAGTCAAGTACAAAGTGTAGCAGAACTTCTCTGTAGTAGACAGACCAGACATTCCGTGACTGCCAAAACATCCTCTCTTCTGATTTGAAGGCGTATGTGAAGTGAGTATGTTTCTGGACACTGAATGACTTGATCTGTCTACTTTCTGACAGTGTTAAAGTGAAACCAACTGAAATGAAGCCACTCACTTACACACCTTAAGGTTTGCTGGTGAAAAATCATTGAACTTTAATAAGGTTGTAAATGATCAGCTTCTTTTCAGTCTGAATTGTGGAACCGAAACAAACAAAAAAAGAGAAAAATCCCCTTTCCATTCCTTGTCAAACCCTGTAGTTTCCATGAGTTGATTTCAGCAAGTGATAGAAGTATTTGTTGGAAACAGTACCTTGTACGACTTTCAGAAGAGGAAAGAATACTTTTCGTTCACAGGTGATTGAATACTGAACTGGTTCCGAACCTGAATCCATATTTCCTTCCAATAAACTTCCCTTTCCCCAAAATCATTGTGCTGTCTTTTGTTGTATCAATTTTCTTCTGTAAGTGTACCTGAGACTTTATTAGAAAGGGCCATAGGGCACTCCACTAATCTACCTTTGGGCCACTCGGACAATGTCCCCAGGACACATGAAAGCTTATGCGAGTGTGCAACAAAGAATATTTGATGCTCGAAAAGATAAACAAAGGTTACAGAATTGAAGCAAGGAATTTGGCAAAACAGTAAATTCTTTGAAGGATGAAATGCAGCCCTACCCTCTGGATTAAAAATGAAGGGGTTTTGAATTTTCTCCAGTTTAATAAATTTCGTTGTTGGCACAAAAAGTTGATCAAGTTTCCATTGTTTCTGCATCAATGTATTGTTAGAAAGTGGATGCTTGTTCCATCAGTTTACAATCATAACAAGTCTGATATCAGAAAGGAAATAACATGCTATTTAGCTAATTGATATGTGGTACATGTACACAGAAATTGATGCAGAAACAACGGAAATATAATCTTCCAAAGTTAATATTTCAAACTTTTTGTGCCGAGTTTGCATTTTCATCAGTTTCATGTAAGGAAGTTGACAGTTTTGGATGGTGTGAAATTTTGTCTGTTCCTATAACCATCCTGCTCGCAACCTTAAGGGACAGGTCTTGGAGAGACCCCTGAGATCTACACAAATAAGACCCATGTGATAAATTGCAAGGTTGTTGGGACAGTCATGCACTTGACATGACACACAAGTTGTTCTGAAAATACTTTAATAGTACATGCAGTAGCAATAGACACACAAGAAGGCATTGAATCCTAAAATTTCATTAGTCATAAAAAGAGCCCTGAGAAACCAAATATTTCTACATAGAAAAAATGTATTTGTATAATCATTCCCTAAGGAAAGGTTGATGGGGAAAATCATGACCTTTTCCTTATGATATGCCATCTTTTTCTGTCAGCTATTCCCACAAATGGCTGGTGGGGATAGCTGACAGAAAAAGACTGCATATAATTATATGGAAAAGGTCACAATTTCCCCCCATCAAACTCTGCTCTGCCAAAATAAAATCATTTTCAGCCCTGGAACAATGTAATGGTACCCATTACCCATGGGCACAATGGGGTCTCCGTTTTCTCTACACTTGTTTTGGTGAAACTCTCCAGGACCGCCAGGATGCTACGTGCCATCACTCTGACTCTTTCTGTTCCTAATCTTGGCATCACCATCTCCACTAATCTCCAAGCAGATCTTGCAGTGGCATAAGATAGTATCATAAGCTTGGAAAGGTGGCGAATGAAACTCCGCTGCCGGCTAAATTCCTTCCCAAGCTTATGATACTATCTTATGCCACTGCAAGATCTGCTTGGAGACTACATCTCCACTACCAAAGGACTCTCCTGTCCTACGTCTGCATCAACACGGCTGTGATCTCTTTTAGCCTTTCAGCTTCTTTTTGTGCTTTGGACGATGTCTGACAGACTTGTCTTTATCTGCAGGTGCTGGTATAAAAATACTTGAACTCAGTTGATGATTTTTGCTGGAGTGAGTATCGTTTGAGGTAGATCGACTAAGCTTGCTTTTCCTGTGATCATCACTGCTGCTTTTCTTTCTTTTCCTCTTCTTCGATATTTTCCGTTTTTCCCGCTGCTCAGAGCTATCTGAGTCACCAGAATGTTTCCTTTTCTTTGATATATCTTTCTTCTTTGCTTTCTTCTTCTTTCTAGTTGGGAGAAAAGATACATCGTATAAGTCACTTAAAAATTAGGGTCAATGCACATTGGAAAGTACAATACATTTCTTATCAAAAGGTGGACATAACAGATCATCAATCTGAAGGACTATTTGAAATGTATATTAATATTCCAAAAATTTCCAATCATGAGAAATAAACAAGATGAGACACAGGATTCAGGATAACAAGTGAGCAACTGACTTGCGTCTTTTACTCCTACTTCTGTCTTCACACTCCTCCGCGCTTGAAGAACTACTGAAAGCATCAGGGTACAACTCCTTAAAGCCACCATGTCCCCATCTGTAAAAAGAAATAGTACAAAATATTGTCAACAGCAAGAACCTACTGAGATGTCCCTTCTAACCAAGGAGGTTTTTAAACTTGTTCTAACCTTTTATACCTCCAACACTTAAACAAACAGTTAACTTCATCATCACATTTTTCACATGTCTCTACCTTTTACTTTTTTTAAACTTACCAGAAGAAGTTTATGAAAGGGATAGAGAGTTTTGCCACAATAGATAGAGACATAGGAAAAAGATCAACAAAAGAGAAGTTTCAATAATGACATGATCAGGACAAGGCTGAATGACATCTCTCCATTCAAGAAGATACCTGTCTGGATCTGCCTCTTCTGCCTCATACAACTTCTTGGTCCAATAGGAGCCGCCTGGAGAGACTCCCCCAGAAGTCTTGACTTTCGTGTCAGCTCTTCTGTCACTTCTCATCTGGCCACTGCAAATATAAGTATAAAATACATGTGTGGTAAGGGGGTCTACAGACATTGTTTCATTTTAAGTTTTAGATATAGAACCTGAACTTCCCCTCTGTGCAATGATAGTCACACTCACACTATGGACATGCATACATGATTGTACTTTGCCACTACCAACTGCCTTGAGTGATAAGCCAACGTAGCCAAAATTTGTAAACTTGGGGCCTGTTAAAACTTATTGCTTCTAGGCTGGATTTCCAAGCATTGCTGCACCAGAAAATGCTGTGATAATATTTGCTATAAAGGGCTGAGTGTGGCAATGACAACAAAGTAGCCTGGACGCCAGACTTTTTCCAGGGCCTACACAGTCCAGATCCTTGGCTCTAGGACCAAAGCACACCTTCTGTATGGTGATGTGTCCTTCCTCCTAGTCTCCATCTCCTTATACTGTCTCCACATCTCCGACTCCTCATGTACCTGTAAGTACACATGTGTTCAAAATAAATGTACCACAACAACTGGGAGCCAGGAAAAAAATACATATTTGCAGTGTAAGTATGGAGCTCAAAGATTAAAATAATGTGTATGTAAACGTACAGTCAAACCTGTCTATAGCAGCCACTCAAGGGACTGGAGAAATATGGCCACTATAGAGAAAATGTTAATCAATTGACCATGAGCAAGCTACACATGATTTCAGTTCCCACTAATCTTTCTCAGCAAGTAACATTGTCTCGATCAGTAAATTCACCCACAAAAACTTGCACTTTAATGCTCAAGTCATGCATACCTAGCCTGAGTATCATCCTCCGTAGTAACCGCTGGGTCAGGACTTTATTTTGCTAAAAAAACTCGTGAGCCAGCGTTTACTA
>NC_049979.1:4586675-4588088 GCF_000003815.2 Branchiostoma floridae
TAATGCATACCTTCTGCTACCGCCAAAATGACCCTGTCAGGAACTCCGAATCCTCGCAAACTACAATTTCAAACTCGATGCAGGGTGACATAAGGCTGCAGTATGGTTGAAATAGGCAGTGTTTCTGTATGTACGGGACCGGAAATCGTGTGGCCCTGGCCGCGTTGGACAGATGGCCGCTAAGCCTATTTCTTAATGAAGTTAATCATTACCAATCCAAGGGACCGACAAAAAGTGGCCACTATGGCCAGGTGGCCGCTATGCAAAGGTGGCCGCTAATACAGGTTTGACTGTATAAGCTTTTTTATTATTCGCATTATTACCAAAAAACTTAGAGCCCTTCAATCCAGATTCCTCACCTTGTTCATGCTTTCTGTGTGCCTGATGACATTTTTGAGCAGCTGCTTGTCTATCGATGTCCTTCCTCTGTAACCAGCCATGGTGATGTCAAGAGGTACCACTGCTTAAGTGTGAAAGCGAAAACCAATGGGGAAGAAACAGTATTTTGTCATCATAATTATAACGATGATGATAACAATAACAATAAACGTTCCATCAGTCACCTAAAAAAAATTATGTGAATGTGGATTTCAAAATAGACACAGAATCACACAGTCAGCATTCCTATCGTTAATGTTCGTGCAAATTAACGGTGATTGATAAGAAGCCCCTGGATATAAGGTCTAAATTATGCTGTACCATGATACAGTAGTGGCCAGAAAAAAATGGTAAAGATACCCCCCCCCCCCCCCCCCAAAAAAAAAAACAAGAGCCATCCAAAATTCAATCTCAATCAATTACTGAGTTATGAATGATAATCTATGGGTGCGAAGCCAACGCAAAAATGTACGAATTATTACATGAAATACCTTAGTTACACAGTATCTGTAGCCCAGATCGTGTCTAATTTGGGAGAGAGTACTATCAAAGACTGAAAGAGGGGATGTAACAACAGCCACAAACATCATCTGTCGGGCATGCTTCGGGTTTCCGGTCAGATTTGTCCCGAGTCTTGTGCTTCTTACAAGTTGTCTAAAGCTTTCCCAGCTAACTTCGTTACCTCATGCGCTCACCTCACACAGCTACAACGTTCAGGTTTCACGCGTTTCACCACACAACATAATTTTTGTTTTGCGTAGCACACGTCCGAAAGAGCAGCACAGCTGACACTAGCGTCAAAACGTGTATACGTGATGACCTTACACACATTTTCTGATGACGTATACAACAGAACGCTGTATCTGATGACGTTTACACAACAGCACGCTGTATCTAGGGTACGGCTGAAAGCAAGGGTTGAACGAGTCCCTTTTCGAAATGTCTCACCTGCCGGAAGAGGTTATCACCCTGTTTTTTTTGCGCCGGAGAATCGACAAAATAATACAATGCTTGACATTGGCAGGGAATGGGAAC
>NC_049979.1:4588188-4616469 GCF_000003815.2 Branchiostoma floridae
GGGGGGGGGGGGGGGTCCCGACAACGGATTTACACTGAATTCAAAAGAACCCCCTACGTATTACGCTAAATCAAGGAAGGCAATTACACGAAATTTGTTCGCCTCGCGATTTACACTGAAGTCAAAAGAACCCCCTACGTATTATGCTAAATCAAGGAAGGCAGTTACACGAAATTTGTTCGCCTCGCTACGAATTACGTAGATAAGCCCGACAACGATTTACACTGAATTCAAAAGAACCCCCTACGTATTACGCTAAATCAAGGAAGGCAATTACACGAAATTTGTTCGCCTCGCGATTTACACTGAAGTCAAAAGAACCCCCTACGTATTATGCTAAATCAAGGAAGGCAGTTACACGAAATTTGTTCGCCTCGCTACGAATTACGTAGATAAGCTGGTTTTCTCTACGAGTTACGGGAAATTAAGATAGGCTGCCAACGCCTTACGGAAAAGAGCATGCAGACCCTCATAATAAGTAACACTAGTGTAAAAGGCATAATTTTAAGTCCGCGGGATTTACTTTCGTGGTGGTGGTATTAAGTTTGCGGTAGCACCAGACTGTAGTCCCATACTAACGTAAGGTTACCAGTTAATGGTCGAATTATGGAAAATGATTATTGTTCTGAAATGCCTAGGCAGAATTAAATATTTAACCCATTTGAAGAAACAGTAGTTTGTCTGTTAAAAAAGTGCATGGTAATTTATTTCTTCCCTCCATCTTTGGTTGCGCACCAGCATGTAATTGGCAGTGAAGAATTGTTCTAGGGTGACCAATTAACGGTCACTTGAGTCTTTCTCCCTGTAGTGCCCTACCTATTACCACACATATTCAAACACTTGCTGCAAAATACTACAGAAGTGGTAAGCAAACAAACCACGGTAAAATGTTTTTGTCTACCCCACCATCGCCTGCAGTAGCACCCTAGTGATGAATGAGGTTGGACCGCCGAATTTGCCTCAGTAGAACGTCACGTAAAGTCGACACAGGCACCATGGGCGGCGGGCCCATGATCATCCATGAAAATTGTGCAATATCTATTGCAATGGTTTTCAATGTGAATAACACACTTATAGCTTTATTATCATTAATAAATTTTTGCATGATGCAACTTGAAATGCAATCATGTCGCTAACTGACCGTTAATTGGTCCTGCACGTAAACTGGTAACCTTACGTTAGTACTATAATGGAAAAACGTTCTCAGTGGTTTTAATTTCTCTTGTGTAGTACAAAAGTCCGAAATGATGAAAAGATTTCATAATTTTTATCTACAGAAACATCTGCAGGAAAATGGACCAGCTAAGGGTGCTAGAGTCCTGTACCTGAATATCTGCAGCTTTGACAAAGTGCCATCACCCAAGACAGACCAGGACCCCGTCCCTGTGAGTGGTGGGAAGATGTCAACTGGGACAGATGACCAAGGTATTTCACACACATACCTGAAATGATATATTAACCTGTTGTTGTATTATTGCTTATTTACATACTAGTACTTGATAAGGTCACCTCAAACAGTTTACTATTTGAACCAGGAGCTCAACTGAGATTCTGTGAGAAGCTGCTACCAATACAAATACCCCTTTTATGAAGTAAACACTGTTTGTATTTACCTTTACCTGTCAATAGAGGCATTCAATTCACCTATGATCGATTCTCTTTAAAATCCTATGTCACTCTCCTGCGTTAGCACACTGACATAGACATTTGGCTACCAATTCTCTATTCGTTTAGGTACTAGGCAGCAGGGAGAAAATGAAACACTAGAAGCCGTAGAAGGATAGAATTTCCACTTCAGTTCAGTTGCACTGTTCCATTGTCATTGAATGGACACATGGAGAGGTGATGTGATTTTTCCCTGTTTTCACTGTTCAGGGTTGTATGCTGCTGTTCCCATCGTCTTCAATCCCTCCGTGTTACAAGAAGTGACAAAAGACAAGACAGCAGAGAACATGCTGGTCAACCTTGCTCTGGAGTATGTGCAACATCAGCACCAACTGACATTGTCATCAAAGTTTGTTAGATGTAAAGAGAAGATGAAAGGTGATTACAAGACTCTGGTCAAAGCCTTCCAACAGCTGTCTAAGAAAAGTGAACCCTCAGGACCTGTCGGACCAGCAGATGTCTTAGACTCGCCACAATCAGTCCTCCACCAGCTGTCAAACCTGTCAACGGAAAATGAAGACAAAGATGAGCCAGTTATCTCACTAGTGTCTGAAGACAAACCTACAGGGAAATCCAAGTTGATAGAGGAAATTTCCAGTACAGAGATACAGCTTACCAAGCCTGACTTTCAGCTTACAGCGAAGGTAAATTGGGACACTAATTAGCATTAACTTACTTTGTTTCCATTAAGCATATGATACAACAATCATTGCTTTATGACTGTAGCTGCTGAATTGGTGTCATCATTAATAATTCTAGTGCATATTTTTTGTATAGGAGGCAGAGGGATCAAAGGCAAAGAGACTTGTGCTGAAGATTAAACTTCCTCTGGTCAGGAGTGTGTCTGACTGTGAGCTAGACATCTCAGAGGTGTGTTTTATGTTTCAGAAACACGAATTGTGGAACTTATGATTGGTGCAGCTTCATTGCTGAGTCAACTGCTTCTCATGTTAACCAAACAGTGTAAAGTTTGTCCTCTGACAAATCAATTTTGTTTTTAGTGAATTAAATTGCATGTTGTGGGAAACGTCATCCCGTGTTTATCATATGTTGTTGGACTAGCATTCCTCATAACCATCTGGCCTGACCCTTGCACGATAGCTATTACAGAGATCGGACCGGGGTCTGGGATCCAGGCTACATTCCTCATTGAGTTTGAAAGTCTTGTGTCCAATGCAGGATGATGTGGTGTTGGAAGTTCCTGGGAAGTACCGACTGGAGACCACCCTGCCACAGAGCATAGATGAGGAACGTGCGACTGCCAAGTTCAGTGTGAAGACATCTTCATTAACAGTCACTATGCCTATCAAAATGCACTCCAATGGCCAACAATCCTGACAACCTCCGGGGAACCTAATGCAAGATGTGTGCTGCACATATCTCCTGTGAAAGATTGTTGTCAATTGCAAATGAAGACCTTATTCCACAGTGTTTCTATACCAAGTTGCCTTACACCATCAAAAGTGGATGATGAATCCTAAGTGTGATTATCTTAAGATATTAAGTTTTAAAACTCAAATTGATGAAATAGCAGTACATATAAAGAAGCAATCTGATGACCAACAATTTTGATGAATGATAAACTGGACAGTGAGTGTGTGTATGTGTGTGTGTGAGTACATTTTAGCAATAGATATATGAATTTTTTCAACAGATTGATGAAGTTGTATGTACAATTTGTATTGTATTATCGAGAGAATGTTGAACATTTGTAAATGTACCTTGTTGAGGCAACATTATGTTGCAAGGCAGTGAAGATTCAGTAGGTTGATTTTTACCCATATAATGTAAATAAACCAAATCAAGCTCTTTTTCTATCTTAAGGGGTTTTATCAGTTTAATAAATTTCTATGCAATTTCAGACACAGTTTATGAAGATTTTCTCTTTATAACAATGTGTTCAGTACTTTGCTGAACCAAGGACTTGACCGAACCAGGCAACTTGTGTTTGACAAGTGTTACAACTATCAATATGATAAGCACTTAACATCCATTGGCATAATACCGGTCGGTTTACTGCAATTTCTCAAGCAATGCTAATTTGGCAAATGATCAATGCATCATTTTCTCCAGTTACATGTTGCTGTTACAGCTTACCTTTGCCACTTCTTCTGTGTAAATTATTTTGTCTCTCTGGTCCTGCTAAAAACATAATATCGTAATTGGAACACTCCGCGGAATTGCACGGAGAACGGGCGCGTGGTTGGAAGGGGGTGCACTATACCGGCCGAACGAAACACGGCACAATTAACTGTCTCTATGTACCTTCATACATCCTCTGTTGTTCCTTTCTTTCCTGTTAGTATTTGCACAAAACAAAAATCTGCATGAGCATACAAAAAGTCATGAGAAAATGGGCGTATACTGACAAGAATTTTCATTTAATTTTGGTCCGTCACAACCGCTATGACGTAAAACTTTACTGCTGGCCGTAGCATTAAAAATGGCGGGAAAATGGCGGCGTACGTTCAATTTGACCCATTCAGCCGTAGATCCGGGCGATAATGCAACGGTTCCTCACACTTTTACACGAGTTGTAGGTCACCAAAAGAAATTCAAGATTGCTGTTGAATCATGCTCGTCTTGTGCCGTGAGCACATGTGATTATTATCTACAAATCTGGCGATGAACGTGACAGTGTGTTTGTCCCACGACGAGCTCGCCTGCCCCGAAAATGACCTGAAAACTTTTGGCCTTGTTGTCTTCGAATGCATTGTTATCGATGCTTTGTAAATGATGTATTGGACACCTAGATGTCTGAAGTGTGCATACCTCAGAAATAAGTCTTGTTGCATGTGTAGATCTCTTTAAGTTCCACTATTTTTAATCGACCGGTATAAGGCTTATGACCGGTATTATGCCAATGCATGTTATATGGAGTAACTCATTGATGTTGCTTACTATTCTAGTATTCAAGAATTTCATCAATTTCATCAATTTAAGACAGTCTGTGGCTTTGGGTAAAAGTTGTCATTTGTTCCAACCTAAAATAATTTTTTAACAGCAAATTTGAATCAGTGAGCTCGAATATTCTTAACCTTGTTTCACACCTACAGAGTCGTCCAAAAACAGAAAACACGTGTATTGTGGATTTGAGCGTCAAGAACTTGTTAGCAACTTTCAAAAATGGCGCCACTTTCCACAAATTTTATTGGCTAGTTTGGATCTCGTTCCCAGAGTTAGCTCCCCCGGGGCGTAAACAGCCCTGCGTACGAGAGTAGAACCGAGACGACCCCTGCATGTGGAACACACGGCAGCTGCAGCTGATACAGGTGTGCACAACATTTTAGCGACTTAATCAGAACGTGCGCCATTTCTGACAACTCCTGAGGTTGTTTGTTGGCTCGTAGTGTTGATCGAATAGATAAGCTGATGACTGTCTAACGTTAAATGCCATATAAAGTTGGGAAGGCCCGGCTAAAAATTATGGGGAGGGGGGCGGAGCGAGGGGGATCCGATCGAAAACACCTGTGAAGGGTTAGATTATGCATCCAGGAATCGGAGACTGTGCAGCGTTAAGACGCGGAGTTACCGTTATTGTTGCACGCATGTAGTGATAAACAGTGCAGTGCCTTTTCATGAAATTTTAAGCTTAACTCAAATAGCGCAACGACATAAATTTGTCAGCACGATCTGAACTTTGTTTACTTCAAGGGTAAGGTTAGAGAAGTGTCAAAATCTTTAAGGACTTTCTTTATGCGTTGATGTTTACATTATTTCATGTCTGACTTTATTTCATCAGCTGTACAGTAATGCAAAGAGAAGGTAAAGAAAAGAATGCAGAAATATACATTATTTATTTATCATTATAATTGATACATAATGATGACCTTAACATTCTTTGTTGATGTTTTTGTTACAGTATTTTGCTTTGCATTTGATATTACAAGAGTTCATGAGTTTGTAAGAATCACAGATGCTTCCATCATTGCTTCTCTTAATATGTATCAATCATTTTTCAGTTGTACAATCATGTGCTCTGATTTACAATTATGAATAGTATGAACTTAATTTGAAATTGAAGTAAGAAGATTATTAATTGTAACATTACTGACTCTCATGGCAAACAGCACAGATTTTGCAAACTTATCTGGTCCACTCTCATTTGAGACCATGCAAGGCCTGACTGACCTTTGGTTCATTTAGAACAAACACCAGGTAGTGTCCTAATTGTCTGACCATCTATGCCTTAACCAGTGACCAACGACTGCAAGATTACAAACAAGGGCACAGGACACTACAATATACAGTTCCAACCATTTTGAAAATGACCACTATCAATAAAAAGAATTAGATGTGAATGGCATTGATGGCTAGTACTACTTTTCCAACACTTCCATCAAAATTTAATAAACAGCATTAGCTGCTTAGACCCTATCACATCCTGAAAAAGCTAGAACTCGCGGCATGCTACACATATTATGTAGCATTTTTTCAGTTACATGGTTCAGATATCCGTTCTACAGTGAAGATGTTGAGACAACTAAGATTCCTGCAGGCATGCAGACATGGAACCTGGCGTCCATTCAGAAGGCGATTTTCAGGTCAGTATGTGATCTGGAAAGCTGTCCTCTGTATCTTTGTTTGAATGTAATATGTATAGTCTGTGAATGGTGAAGTGATGGTTGTTACATTCTTCCCGGAAGTATATCCTGTGAATAGCATTTCTCTAACTTTATTAATAGTCTAAGTCATGAATCAGTTGTGTGAATAGCTATGAAGTATCAAGGAAGACTTGATGTGAACTTTATTATGTTATTCCTCTCCAATAAGATCTCTTCAGTGACACTGACAAAAACTGCTGGATAGCAGTTGAAACGTCTGAACGTTTCCAAAACCATGTCCAGTTGCTAGGGTAACCAATTTTCGGCGTATCTTATTACCTGGATGTCTAACCTACATCAACGTATTCCACACATGGTTCTTTTCAGACCTCATCAAAATTCTCCCGGAAGTAAGAAAAGCCCTTGCAAATGGTGAGCCAGTAGTTGCCCTGGAGAGTACAGTCATCACACATGGCATGCCTTATCCGCACAATATAAGGTAAGCTTACAGTTACTCTACTGTAACAGTGGGGGGTTTAAGTAGCGCCAAACTGCCATGCGAATCAGCGTAGTGGTTTCGCTGCTGGGTTTGTGATCTGCCAGCCCGGGTTCGATCCTGGTGTAGGCATGTTGTTTCTTTCTGTTTCTACTCCTTTCGTACACTACTATATGTCAAGTTTTATTTATTGATCTCAAAACAGGTGGGTAGCCCCTACAACTTTTGCAAGTTGATTTCCAAGGGGGCCCACCATACGTGTAAAACAAAACAAATCAAAACATGTTACATTTAGTCAGAGCACATTGGAATCGATCACACTGAGTCTTATGGTTATTATGTGCCTAACATGTCTACTTCTAATGATTTTGTCTAAGTATCAATTGAACTGTGCACAAGTGAAAAACTTTTCAATCTATTATGTCACATGATGAATGACCTTGATGTAACTTAAGACCTGCATCTTATCCCCAGGACAGCCCAGAGAGTAGTTCAGATTGTACGGGAACACAGGGCAACACCTGCAACTATTGCTATCATCAATGGGAAACTTAGAATAGGTAAATTTTTACTACATCTGACATTCAAGTTGTATACTTCCATGTATTTCTTTCATGTGTACCTCATTCATGGTAAGTCTACATTACTGTCTGTCAGCAGAGGTTGGATCAAAGATACTTTGTTGATTGCAGGTCTAAAAGAAGATGAGCTTGAGTGGCTGGCTAAGACAGAAGATCCAGTTTTAAAGACATCAAGAAGAGACTTGTCTATGGTTGTCAGCAAGGTACCCCTTAGAGTTAGATAGATAGATAGTTAGATAGATAGTTTTTCTCTTCTAAGAGCACAAAATCTCAAACAGCTCACCATAGAGAACCGGTTTTCTTGTTGGACCGGTCTAGAAAAACTGGACCTGAAAAATCAGTGCACCAGATGCTGGACCTATTTGAAAGTGAACAGATTATACTGGCAGGCATTCAATTATTTGGGGGCTTACAGATCCAAGAAAAGAACAAGAGCAAATTAGGAGAGAGTTGATAGTCATTTTAACCAGACTTCTACAGTCAAACTTGATCTATTAAATAGAGGCAGTTAGTGTTGTTTACATTACTTGGAGAGGATTTCAAAACGTCAATGAACGTCAGATACTATACCAAACAGAATTGTTTTGAGTTTCGCCCTTTCACAAGTTTTCACAGATAATTATGTCAAGGTTCAGATCCGAACCTGGACCTCATCCTCTGGACCTGGACCTGGACCATCCCTAGCTCACCAGCATTCATAAAGAAATCAGTGTCAATTGTATTTTTTTGTATTATCCAGTGAGGATGAGTGAGTGAATGAGTGAGGTTATTTTTTTGCATGCAGATGTGACTTTACATTTTTCAGGGCTGGAGTGGAGGAACTACGGTGGCAGCTACCATGATAGCAGCCAACAAGGCTGGCATCCCTGTCTTTGTGACAGGAGGTATTGGAGGGGTGCACAGGGGAGGACATTCAAGTAGGCAATCCACCTTACCAAATAGTTTTATTAACCTAAGATTTTATTCATAGGAAAATTAATAATGTACTACATTTTAAATATATGCATACATTTTTACTCTTTAGATTACTAGTATATATTTCCATTCTGATTCTTTGAGAACTCAAAACAAGTCTTTTCAGACCTCTATAACTGAAGTGTGCCCAAGCAAGATTATTGTCCCTGATTCCATGAGTTTTTCTTTTTCTTCTTGTCGCAGTGGAATACTTATTACTATTTATTCCTTTCTGATACAATCTGCAGCCCTGGATGTCAGTGCTGACCTGACGGAGCTCGGAAGAACACCCATAGCTGTCGTTTCTGCTGGAGTCAAGTCAATCCTGGACATCAGTCGCACGTTAGAGTACTTGGTATGGACTGCACATCATCTTACTTCCTACTGTATACCGGTCTAGCATGATCAGAAAATGTCACATTGTCAGAGATCTGCTTTATTTTTCAGGTGTAGATTTGTCACATAGGCCACTGGATCTATGGGGGTCTGCATGCTCTTTTCCGTAAGGCATAGGCAGCCTATTTTTATTTCCCGTAATTCGTAAGGAAAACCATCTTATCTACGTAATTTGTAGCGAGGCGACCAAATTTAGTGTAATTACCTTCCTTGATTTAGCGTAATACGTAGGGGGTTCTTCTGAATTCAGTGTAAATCGTTGTCGGGACCCCCCCCCCCCCTTCCATGCTGACCCTCATCTGTGCCTGATGCCCACTGTGCCATTTTTTCTGTAGGAGACCCAGGGAGTATCTGTGATGACCTATGGAAACACCACAGACTTCCCAGCATTCTTCACCCAAAAGAGCGGCTTCCACTCTCCATACAACGTCACCAGTCCTGAGGAGGCTGCGGAGGTCATAGGTCAGAGAGTTTGATGAGTGACTTATCACCAAAAAGTAGTTACACCTGTACTCAAGCAACTGGATATGATTTTGGAAACAGTCAGATGTTTCAACTAGCATCACCAATTTTTCGTCAGTGACAATGAAGTGATCTGGAAGAAACTGGTCTTTTATACCCTATGAATGAAGACAATATGAAAGACCAGTTTCTTCCAGATCACTTCCATGTCACTGAAGAAAACTAGTGGATGCTAATTGAAACGTCTGACCGTTTCCAAAACTATATCCAGTTGCTTGAGTAACTGCTTTGGGGCATATCTTATTACATGGATGTCTAATCTTCATTGACGTGACTTATCACCACTTTTTTCATATTATGTAGTAGTATTGTCTATGTTAGGAATATCTTTGCACTTTTCCACATAGAATGATTGACCATGCTGATTTAGATTTGATTTTAACAATCTGTCATAAACATCTATCTTATCAGTTAACAACCTTCTTGCCATCGCAATAAAAGGAAATGAAAGAATGGGGAGATTGACTTTCATAGCTGAACAACTTAATAGTATGTACTCACTACCTACAGATTCATGTATTACTATTTACGTGTATGTCTTTATAAACTTGTTAAAATTGCCAGTAGTTGACGCTTGCTTTGTTCTTGTCATCTTTCAGACAATCATTTCTCCCTGGGGCTGGACAGTGGGCTGCTTATTGCCGTGCCCATTCCCGAGCAGCATGCTGCACAGAAGGTGGAAGATGCCATACAGAGGGCAGTTCAACAAGCAAGGTTTCTAACTTGAAAGTTCATCTGTGTTGGTAGAAGTCATTCTTGAACTAGTTTAACTGCAATATCCAACACAAAAATTGGACTCACCAAATTTTCGACTGAACAGCACCAGTCACGGCAGCAGGGGATTGTTCATTCCTTGACAAAGACTGGTGCTGTTCAGTCGAAAAGGGTGAGTCCAATTCTTTTGTTGGATATTACAGTTAAACTAGTTCAACAAGCAAGGTTCCTGTATTATTTTGTAGTAACAGGGAAGTGATAGGTTTCATCTTTGTGTTGGATACCAGTGCAGATGAATGCCACTGAAGAGAATATGCAAAGGATTTGAATAATGTTGTTGGTATCATCATTAGTCTCCAACCAGTTGACCTTACAGCATGTACAAAATCATGTTATATCCATTTTAAGCATTGAACTATAGCCATTGCTGTGATACTCATTTTAGCAGCAAATGGGAATGACAAAATGTATTCTTTGTTCCAGTGAAGAGGGGGTACGTGGGGACAAGGTCACTCCATACATCCTGGGAAAAGTGGACGAGCTGACTCAGGGAAAGTCTCTTGCTGCTAGTATCCTGTCATTGCTTTTCCACACCACACCTGTTGGACATGATACCATCTGTAATAGCTAGCAAATAATCCATTCCATCACTGTAGATACAATGTAGATTAAAACTGCTTGAATTCTGGAGCAATGATTTTTCCAAGTGCTAGGCAGAAACCTCAAAGACAAATTTTCATAACCTCATATAGTACTCAACTGTAAGTGCAGAATTTTTTGCTGTGGTTTTATGTTCGTGGTTTTCACATTGCAAATTTACCGCAAACTTAAAACTACCACAAACATTTTTCCATGGCAGTAAGAGACTACAGTGCATGGTGCTACCGCAATCTTAAAACCACCGCGAGCAGTCCTTTTCCCTCTACGGCAAAATTAAATCCCTGTGAATGTAAATGCATTTACAGTACAGTACAATGTATATGGTAGGAGTAGTGTCCTTAACTCAGACACCACAGACATTGCCTTGATGGAGAACAATGCTGCAGTGGGCAGCCAGCTAGCCTGGGCCTTGTCACACAGGAGAAGAAAGCACTACCACAACCTGCCCACCTCCAACCTGCAGGCCAAGAGCCCACTGACAGATGTCGTTATCAAGAGTAACAAACCTGTAGGTATCAGCATGGATAGAAGTCTAGCATTATGTTACAATTTTGAAACCTTATATCAATACACAAAATAAAGCATTTACCAACAAGCTTTTGATCAGTCCTCTGATCCTTATCAGGTTGAAATGACCCAAAGCCTAAGTTACACATCCAGACCAGAAGTGCAACGTCGTCAAAGGGTCAAAGGTGCTTGGCAGTCGGTTTCAGAATTGTAACATAATGTTGACTACCGTCACAGATGAATGGTAGTTCAAGTAGAAGTCTAGCAGTTGCACCTTTCCTGCAAATGTATTGTTCTGTACTTATGACAAAGACATACCCATACAAACTAATGTATTACCTGAAAAAAATTATGTGTTACCTGACATTTTTATGAATTCCTTGCCAGGAAAGTAGAATTACAGTATTAACGATTCTACCTTCTCTTCAACAGGTTGTCGTAGGCGCCAGTGTTGTGGACTTTGTGGCAAAGACCAAGGATCCAGAAGTCAAGGTACCAACACAAGATGGTTGCTTTTGAAGAATTGTTTTCTAGTGGACCAGAATCTCTCAAATTTGCACTTGTGTGTTAAAATATGTCACCATGGCATTTTTGGGAAGTCAGAAAACATGTATAGATTTCCATAGATTTAAAACTTACAAGTGTGTTGTGAAATAGGCCATGAAGACACAAGGTAGCACCTTTAAAGCTTGCATAGTATTGCTAGATTGAATGATTTATGGAAACACTGTCTTTGCTTGTCACTTCAATAGCTGGGTGGCATGACAAACCCAGGGACATTGACCCAATCTTTTGGGGGAGTTGGTAGAAACATTGCAGGTAAGGCTTACAATTATTGTGTTCACAGAAGATTCAATTTGAGAATTGTATTTTTTTCTATATTTGTTTTAAGTTTGTTTACCTCCATGCATTTCTTGCTACTTGTCTACTTGGAGGAAAGTAAATCAACTTCTCTTAGAACCATTGCTGCCCTTCAGAATAGTGGTGGTCATACAGAATGAAGAACATTCAAACTTAACCAAATCTAAAAGTGCAGGAGGTAGGAAAAGTTTGTAAACCTGATTGTTAAAATATTTAGGGGCTTCTTTTTTGTCTTGCAGATTGCATGAGTCGACTGGGTGCCATGCCTCTACTTGTGTCTGCAGTTGGGAACGACCCGCATGCTGCATCATTTTACATCTACTCAGCACACATGGTTAGCTCTATTGCTTTTAACTACTGATATACTGATGTGAAAATGCACACCATGGAAATTGAGCATGACTTAATACATGTATATAAATTCTTATGGACTTTAAAGGAGGACTTTATCCATTAAATTAACTTTAAAAGGTGTGTTGTTTTCTCTCTCTCGCTCTCTCTGCCCGGTTTAGCGTCCGTTCTTCCCTGTAGCAGGGGTTGGACGTTTTGTGTTTTATTATTATCTTTTAGTTATACTGGTAGCTTAAGATAAGTAAGATACATGCAGGGTTGGACTAATGTCCAGGGCAAGTGAAATTGCTGATCAGGCAAGTGCATGACCTACTCCACTTGCCCAATCGGGCAAGTAACTTTTTTCCACTGAGTGAGATTTTGATATACTTAGAGACAAAATAGAGGCAATAATAAGAACTCCATTGCTGGAAGTGAAAATGCACATAAAAGTGACATTTGAATTTTGTGAAAAGTTGGTTTGGGCGAGTAAATTTTCTATGTGCTTGCCTGATAGTGAATTTTAGTGAACAAGTGAATTTTAGAATACTTGTCCAGCCCTCACATATATATAAACCTGCATGTATGTATTGTTCAGGATGTGTCTGGAGTGTCCCAGCTGGAGGACCAGAGAACTGCCACCTACTGTGCTGTTCTGAACGGAGAGGGTGAACTGGTGCTGGGGGTGGGAGACATGGACATCAACGATCAAATATCACCCAATTTGGTAACTGCAGCAGATTGTTGATAGTTTAATCATGTTTAATAATGTATTATATTTTTGCTTTATTGCTGCTTTTTGTATTCTCCAAGCAGATCCTACAATGGCATAAGATAGTACCAAACTGGCCAAGGAGTGTAGTCAGCCAATAGGTGTCCATTTGCCGGTAGCCAAACACCCTCCTAAGTCAGCTACACTCCTCTGCCAGCTTTTTATACTATCTTATGCTACCGTAGGATCTGCTTGGAGATTAGTTTTTTGACCATTTTTCCAAATAGGAGTAGGCTTTAGGCATTTCTGAAGTTCCTGATCTATACTGCAACAGAGCTAAAAGTGCATAATTATGCTACTTCAAACCTAGCTTACTTGTGCATTGTCACAGGTGAAACTTATCCCCATGTGACAGTTTCGGAACATAGAATCCATATATCTGTTATGATGACGGGCTGATTGCACTTCCTCCCTGCCAATACATTTGTCCTAATATCTTTAATATCAATATGAACACGATAAATTTGTTATTCTAAACTTCTAATGTGCCAACACTTTTTACCCTCTACCTCTTACATTTTTCAAGGTATCCAAATTTGCCTCAGCTATTGAGCTGGCCCCATTTGTGTGTGTGGATGGCAACGTTCCAGAAGAAACTGTTAGCTACATACTCAAGCTGTGCCACTATCTTCAGGTGCCAGGTAAACTATACTCTGGGGGCCAGCCAGGATAGGGCAGCTATGACAGTTTATTCGGTGGCCCAAGACAGTCAGCCTGCAGATTTCCTATTAGCGATTGGGGGAGTTTAAGTCCGAGGAGGTCCACCTGCCCTGGAAAAGGGTAACGATAACTCCTTCGAGCTTATGCGCCCCGGAGCACTAATGTGACATCGTCGGGCTGACTGCCTTGGATCCCTGAACAAAACTCGCTAGCTACCCGATCCTGTCTGGCCCTCAGGGTAGGTTAACTAACATTACCAGGATATTCTAATTCTCTGCAATGGATCAAGGTGCTTGACCAGATAAAGATGAAATGATAAAGTACTTTTTGTGTTCTTGCATTAGTTTGCAACCAGGCAAATCTGTTCATGTTTAAGTTAACAGTGATCCTGCTATGATATTAAATGAGAATTTCTTTATGCAGCCTGGTATGAACCAACCTGTGTCTTGAAGTCCTCCAAACCATTCCGGTCAGATGCCTGGAAGAACATAACTTACCTGTCCCCAAACTTAACTGAACTGAGGGCGATCTACCGCATGGTGACTGGGCACGAGGAACCACTAGGTAGTTATGGAAACACTTCTGTTATTAATGTTATTCACTTTGGTGTCCAAATATACTGTAAATGCATTTAAGTTCGTGGGGATTTACTTTTGCAGTAGCAGGAAAATGGAGTGTTCACAGTAGTTTTCAGTTCGCGGTAGCGCCTTAGACTGCAGTCTCATACTATAATGGAAAAATGTTTGCAGTGGTTATCAGTCCGCGTTGAAGTGGTCACCGCAAAAACCCCGAAAATAAAACTAACATTTCTGCATTTACAGTATACAGTTGCAGAATTTCATGATACTGGGTAGCTACTTTGATACAAGATTTCTTTGACTTTTGAGTACGTTTTTTCTTCAGTTCCAGAGGAAGACCCTACCCTGTCCCAGAGACTTCAGGAGGCAGTCTTCCTTGTCCGTCCCCTGTTGGAATACCTCCACTGTGTTATTGTGACCTTGAGTAGAGATGGGGTGCTTGTGTGCCGCAACACGGAGCAGCAGTCCAGTTTCCCTGTAGGGAAAGGAAACAACACAATCAAAGTAAGCAGCAACATCTCATGTTGTAAGATGAAAAGATGATTAGTAGACAAGTTGATGTTACAGTAGCAATGTAGGCCACTCATTCCATCTACTCATTTAAGGGAGTGGTTTTACAGGAATATCTTTACTGCAAATCTTAAAACTTTGAATATTCTGATAGAAACTTTGCTAACTTTCTGTATAGAAGAAACGTTCAATCTTAACAATGTACCTTTTCTATACAGAAAACGATGCTGACAGCAGTACATTATCCAGTGTTCCCTAAAACAGAGCAGCAGGTGATCAACGTCTCAGGAGCGGGAGATTGGTAAGACATGCTGCTTTGTTTGAACCTTTATATATTCATGAGAAGCCCGATCGGCCTGCAGGCTGCTATTCATTGAGGTCATGGGGGAGGTAAGGGTCAGATGAAATATAACAGATACAGATTACATCGAGTTCTAATAAATCTATCTACATATATATATCACTACATAACCTAGACTAGCCGACTGCTGCCTACCCCTGTGTCAGAGATCCCAGCAGCAGTATAATCAAACAATGGATAGTGAGTGAGTGAGTGAGCCTAGGTACAAAAATTACTACAGCGAAAGCTTAGCGTTCATAGTCCATATCTGTTCTCTTTGTTCATTTCTTTTTCTTCAAGAATCTCTTAAGACAGGTCAGATTTGGAGCCGTACGCGTGTCTGGCGGAAGGCTGTTCCAAACATTGGGTCTATTGATCTACTGCTCCTGTTGTTCAGTCAACTGTGTCAAATTATGAAGGATGATTGTAAGATCATGTAGCCTGTCCTTTGGATACCAGTCTCCATAAAGCTTACCACACACATTTAGCTGCTCCATACACGCCATACTTAGCCTGGATACAATTCGATTTCTACCAGGGCTCCTTACACTCAATAATTTTTAGGGTAGCGAGTGTAAGGAGCTCCGTTACAAGTTGGATGGTACCCAGGCTACGTCATACAAGCCCTTATCATACACAAAACTGGAATCTATGTAGTGTAGCTTTATCTTTTATACATTTTCACCTACCTGGGTGTCCACTACTAGTGATGATGTATTCTTTGTTCTTCAGCTTGTCTGCAGGCATGATGCATGGTATGCTACAGGGTCTTCCCCCAGACATCTGCATAAAGCAGGGTCTCCTGGCCGCCTACAACTCCACACAGACCCACAGTGCTGTGCCCTCAAACATCGACTGTACAGACTTCTCTGAAGAGAACATCAAGAAGCTGCACTGGCCAACTTACACCATACCTATCTAGTTGATGTTGAGTTGATGCTGGTTCAAACTTGATGTCAGTACAGGTGTAGTCCTCAAGAAGAGTTTAGGGTCTCTTGAGATCTCCACTTTGCTGCTTGCTTCGATTTAGGTGCCTTCTTGATTATGATAGTGCCGTACCAAATTCATCATCCTCTTGTAATCTTACAGAATAGTCATGCATTTTACTGCTTATAATACATACTTTTGTAGCCTCTGCAGCGATCAACAAATTGGTGGAGCAGTTCTCTTGTAAACCATAGGGTGGCTATAGCTATATGGCCTTCTTCGGTCAATATTGACCATTTGAATGAACGAATAACATACACTTGAAGAAGCCAAGATCCTTACTGGCATAGGGTGGTGTACTTAGATATATCTACGACAGGCTTATGATACCAATATGCCATTTCCCTGCATACAGTGATAATCTTATGTTGTATAAATATCCACACTATGCTTACCAGATGTTTTATTGTTTTTCTTTTCAAATTGTATCTTGCCAATTGTTCAGATGTAAAAAATCATGTTGTTTTGTTTATAACCGAGAGTTTTGTATTGTGAAAGATGAACTCAATAAATTGTCATGTAACTGACTTCTGCATTATCATGTATTGTTATCATCTCTAAGTGTCTTCTTATAATCTACCATTATAGTATGTGGGGAAGGACAACCTCAAGCCAACCGTTCACACTTGCGCCACATCTTCAGAAAAGACGCTGGAGCCGCATGTTCCCCGTTTAGGAACTTTATTCGAACCAACACACAACAAACATGTTTCGCCGTGTGGCTTCCTCAGTGTTATGGGCTCGAATCATGTCTTCTTATAATCTACCATGTAATGTTACTGTTTAGGGGTGGGTACCGGTACAGAAAATTCAGGTACAGGTACGGTCCAGGTCCAGAAGATCTGGTCCAGGGTGAACTTATCATACTGAAAACAATGGTCCATTTTGCTAACAAAGATTCTGTTTTCTGGTCACACCTGCCTCTGTTATAGACCAAGTTTGACTGGGGAAAAATGACTATCAACACGTCTCTTCTTCTGTCGTTATTTGCTTTGAAATGTAAGCCCCCCAAAAAGCCTGCCAGTATAATTTGTTCACTTTCCAATTGGTCCAACATCCAGTCCATTGATTTATTTAAGGTTCGGTTTTTCTGGACCAGTCCAACAAGAAAAAACTGTTTTGTACCATGTACCAGTACACTGTACCGATATCCACCCATATTACATGTACATATTAATCATGATTGATATGTTGGAGGCACCTGTCATGGTGAAGATGCATTTTACACGTACAGACGTACAGAGTAGATCTTTGAACATTGAAATACGAGGTACGATCCAAAGGGCAGATTTGTTGATCACGCCATGCCATGAAGTAAATCTCCAAGGAGATCTCCCAGAGGCAAAGCAGTATCCAGCCTGTCAAACAATCTCCAGCGGCCCCAGTCTGGCTGGTTAGACACTGTATGTGTTCTGCACTGGTATAGTACAGATCTGCTTCAAGATAAGTAATGATCAGTAGTTTGTTTGAACCTTTATTCATGATAAGCTCAAATTGGCCTGCAGTCTGCTTTTCACTGAAGTCATGCAGGGGGTAGGGTCAGATGAGATATAAATAGAGATATTACAGTCCTAATAAATCTATCAACATATATCACTATATGCACATGGCACAAGACATTAGTAGAGCGAAATTCATAGACATTTGTCTGTTCGTTTTGGTCATTTCTTGTACTTCAAGAGTCATTGCAACACAACACAACAATATCTTGTTGAATTTTCAGCTGCTTTTTTCCCTTTTAAATGAATAACATACACGTGAAGAAGCCAAGATCCTTACTGGCTATGAAGGATGGACATTTTCACTTTGAAAAGCGAGAGTATTGGTAGCGAGTGAAGGATTCAAAGTTCCCGCCCTCAGGAACTTATTTCAATATCAGGTCACGTGACTAATACTAATCACCCCCTGCAAAGCAAGAAGGCGCCATTGCTGTTCAGCCATTTTTCCAACATGGCGTCTGTTGTCGGCTCAGAAGTCGAAATTCAGGAGGTGGAGGTGGAGACCATGCCTGTGGTCGAAACCATCGAGACAACAGTAGAAACACAGCCTATGATAGCGTTACAGCCACTACCTGAGCCTGGTCGCGAGGAAGTAATCCTTCAAACGCACGAGGAAATCGTAGGAGACGAAGAAGAGGTCCACAATGACTCCGAGGAAATCGACCATATCCCGGTTCCCATGCCAGTGGAGATCGAGGAACATATTAATGTGAGCACGGCGGGAAAGCGAGGAAGACGGTCGACGAAGAAAGGCAAGAGGGGTGCAGCGTTTGGGGATCTGGGAGACGCCGAGAGGTCGCGGAAATGGGAACAAAAGCAGGTCCAAATAAAGACACTGGAAGGCGAGTTCTCCGTGACGATGTGGGCTTCTGGTAAGCGGATATCTTATCTCTACTGCAAGCATACTAGTCTCCTACGCTAGGGCAAGTGTTAGATGTGATAATGCATCTTGTTTTGAGGTAGTTGTGGGACGCATTTTGTCGTCTGTTTACTGAGATGATGCCGAGATTGTGATGTTGCCGTAAGATCTTCGCGGATATCGACATTTTTCTGTCCTGTTAGGGATGACTGTACACGCGGCGTGACGTCAGAGGTCTGTTTAATCAAAAGCACTTATGCGGTGAGGACGGCAAATGTCAGAAGATTATGCTTTGAACTGTATCTGTAGAAGATGTCTAAGAGAGAGCATTTTCCATGGGCGCCGCCATCATGAAACAACATGGCGGTTCCAAAATGGCCGCCGATGCAAAAATGGTCCAGTAAAACGTTTCAAATCGAAAAATTCTGACCAGTGCAGCACAAATTTCTATCATATATTAACTTGGTGACCGTCCGGTGTTCTTGTGGGTGGGGGCGATTGAATATTAAGCATTTTCTGACCGAAAACTGTCCTTCCTCGGTGGCCATTTTGTGTGGGTGGTGTTGGGTAAAATATGGCGGAACATCATGGCGGAGTGGGGCAGTTTTGCCCCAGACAAAAACAGGTTTTCACAGATTTCAGTTGGATGGATGCTTACTTTGTACCCCGCCATAGGCTAACATTGTTATGTAGTACATTGTGCACCTGCTGTGTTGCTGGCACCAACAAAAATTTTGATTTAGCCACGAAAAGTGACTTTTGTGAAGGTGCCGGGACATTCAAGATGGCTTCCTTTGTGTGCACACTACAGAGGATAGCAACAAGAAGCTGCCCGAGCCCGAACCGGAACCGCCGGCGCCGCAGCCGCAGCCCATCCCCGACTTTAGCGAGTTCATGACGGGCAAGAAAATTCCATCTGGGGGCATTCCAGGCATCGACCTTTCAGATCCCAAGCAGCTTGCAGAGTTTGCCAAGTGAGTGAAGTTGTCTTGCCTCATCTGTCCCAGTGTCTGTACAACTGACCAGTCAAACGCTTGTGTAAATTATTATAGTATTGATTGGACTACCTCTATGCGGGGATGCTTGCTTGCCACTGAACAAGCTCTAGCAATTGGCAGAAAGAAATCCAAACATTTTAAAAACTAATTATGCAATCCTTTTCTGTTTAGTTACACATATTTAACGCATAATTGAATATATCTGAATAATTTATGATAAATTGCCCCTGACTTTGAGTGGAAATGTGAGGTAATTGAATAGATTTCATAGGGGCAGAGCAAGATGTATGTGTATGGCCAAGGCAATGTTGCTTACACTGTTACTTTCTGTATCTGAATTTGTCAAGGGACTTATCACTGAATACAATGTGTTCAGCTGTACGGCATACCTATCTGTTATATGTTCAGTTATGGTTAGCTGTTTTGTAGCAGTTTCTTTTGTAATTAAGGGTTCCTTAATAAGTAGTAGAATTCGCCATGAGTACGATTCCTGTTTTCTTCATCTTCAGAATCCGCATGAAACCAAAGAAGAACAAGGAGGATGATTCCAAGACAATTGCATGTCCACACAAGGTAAGGTGATTTCCTTGAGTTTGAGTGTGTCTTCAAAGTGTATAAAGGTTGCCACATGTAAGTAATAAGGTGGACTATGTAGTAACGCTAGATGATTTTTCTTGGTAACACAATATCTTGATGCTTCATGACCACTTCAGATAGAAATAACTGGTGGTATCATGTTTGCAAAATACATAACTTTGCCATGTAGCATATCATATTCATGGCATTGTATTTTTTGTTTGTAATTCATTCTCATGGTATGGCTTCGGGCAATTCAATGGCCTTTTCTGATTGAATGTTACAGGGCTGCACGAAGATGTTCCGTGACAATTCTGCCATGCGGAAGCACCTGCACACACACGGCCCCAGGGTTCATGTCTGTGCTGAATGTGGAAAGGCCTTTGTAGAAAGCTCCAAGTTGAAAAGGCACCAGCTTGTCCACACAGGAGAGAAGCCTTTCCAGGTACTGTCCTTTCATTTGGTTCTGTGAAAAAAAATTGACCAGTAAATCCTTTTTTTTCTTTGCTCCAATGTTCTAGGAAACATACTGGGATGTCACATACATAGGTAGATACAGTAAATGCCGCTTAATTGCATGGCCCATTTGCCAATGAATTTCGTGCAATTACCCGGCTTGTGTAATAATGCGAATAGCTGGACTGCACCGGTTTGGGATTTGGGGATTCTGTGCAGTTAACAGAAGTGTGCATTAATCTGCTGTGCAATTAATTGGCTTCTACTGTATATACTTGTGCCTGGGAATGTGATTTCACTGTATAATGTCATTTTTTCTCATTCCACAGTGTACATTTGAAGGTTGCGGCAAACGGTTTTCCCTCGACTTCAACCTGCGGACCCACGTCCGGATCCACACCGGCGACCGGCCTTACGTCTGCCCCTTCGACGGCTGCAACAAGAAGTTTGCCCAGTCCACCAACCTGAAGTCTCACATCCTGACCCACGCCAAGGCCAAGGCACAGCAGCAGCAACAACAAGCCCTGACCAGTCCCATCCTCACCATGCCAACTTCCACCATGACTCTCCAGATGTAGGCTGCCACCTGTCCTTAGTATCTGTCGACACTCAACCGTTTGGTTTCGCCCATCTAGTTTCAAATTTTATATATAAAGACAACTTCGAATCATATAAGACATGGACTGTTTACTTGAAAATTATAGTAAAGGCCCTGATGAGTATTACATATATCTGCATTGCACCAATGGAATGCTTTGTTATCTCTTACACAAATATTGTAGGGTGCACCTGATGTTATCAAAGTGTAGTCTGCTTCATTGCTTGTTTCTCAGGAAGAAAACACAGACTTAAACCAGTTGTGACCCATGGAAATCTAACTTGTAAATTATTTTAGGAAAAAAAATTTGGTTGCATCTGTGTTGATTTTGAGAGCAAGAGGGATCCCAGGTTATCCAGTAGACAATGTTATAAGCTAGCAGGAAGTCTAAAACTAGTAAAAGGTCCCTTTTCATAGCGGTAACTTTGTGTGGCATGTAATGCACACGCTTGTATGTCTGGCTGCCATCCATACCAAAACATTGATGACTCATACTGTTTCAGTAATAGTGTCTATTTGCCAGATGTTATAAAGTGAGAAGCAGCCTGTAGTTTCACACTTATACATTTTGTCGTGTATTTTGTGGGAGATGATGATGTAATGGATAAGTGTAGGTCCCAAACTCCTTGAGGTTGTGAGGTTTGATCTTTCGTCATTGTACCCGGTAGGAAAACACAACATGGAAGGGCAACAGCTTCAGTTGCTTTTGACCCGAACAAGGAATTCTTACAGCTATGCTTGTGAGTCATCAAGTCTGTTTTTATAGTTTTCAAATTATGGCTAAATGCCTCTTCTCAGCTGCTGGGAGTATAAAGACTTATGTCCATAGTAGGATATGATAAATATTCATCATACATTTACAACAGGAAATGGCAAAGAAGCAACAATTCATAGATATGAACAGGGCATCATATTTACCCCTTTTCTTGGCCTTTCTCTGTATGGTGGCACTTCATTTCAGAAAGTGTGACAACGTTTGGTCCTTGAATATGCATGTGTAACATGTTTGTCACATATACCTTCAATTTGTGATATGTTGATACATGGAGTTCATGTGAAAATGTGTCAGTTGAAATGCCTGTTTGCTCACCCTGTAGACATTTCAAGTACTATAACTCTATGAGAAAACCAATCCTGCAAACCAGAGAAATGTTACCCTTCCAACTATCAAGTATTATTCATGATATTATGAACGCTACAGGACCTTTTGCACCACCATTGTCATTTTATTACTTATTTCAGTACTGCAACAGTGTGGACATGAGACAATGCAAGTGCCTCTTGTTATGATAAGGGAAAGCTAAAGAACTACCCGTGCATGCTTAGTGATACCTGAATAGTGCTGATATTAGGGTTTGAAGAAATTATTATGTAGGTTTTGTCATGTTTATTGTAAGTATTGAAGTTTCTGTGTTTCACTAGAGAGATGATCATGAGAACTTGCTGTTCGTTCTGTCTTCACATGGGTCTGGCTGTATATGATAGCTTCCTAGCGTAGACCTGCTCTGTAGGGTTATCAGCCACAAAGCCTCCGAGTACTTAGTTGTCTGATGTCAGTTGATTATTGGGCATTTGCAAGAAAAGTGTATATATATATCCGTGCAGAAGTGTTGACCCTACCTTGTACATGATTCTTGGCTTAGTGTGAATTTTCACTAACTGTGAGTTGCCTGTTGGTGCATTCTCTCACCTTGTTACTCCCAGTGGGTTGGCTAAATGTGGTAAAAGGTGTCTGTACTATTGTGTTAATTTGCTTGATTTTTTGTAAACGCTTCTAGTCTGCTGCAGATTTTAATTTCTTGTATTTATTCCCCCTAATTAGGACCGGATGAGTTCTGTGTACGTTAGAATATAATGCAGGCTTATTATGATAATGTTATCTAGAGTTCACAGGAAACATTTTGTATGCGTGGTATCGTCATCACATGTAATGTATATAAAAGAATTGTTGTTGGAATAGGCCAAATAGAGAGGCATGTGACTTGATCAATGGGAACATGGATGCAAACAGATCTAAATCTTAGTTTATACCATGTTCAAGGAACTGAGGAGGGAATAAATTCCAAGTGGACTGTACTTTTGTAAGCCGGCTGTTTTCATGTCTCAGAGTGCATGAGGTTGGATACGGATGTTTTTGATTCAGATGAATGTAGAATGAAGTTGTGATGGTAATCATCCATCACATCTCTTGCATCACAGACAGCACAACTCATATTTATCATGACGATCCTCTTATTCCTCATTAACCTCTCCTGTCCCTTTTAACTCCTGATTTTGTGACCTTTAACTCAGCACCTTATTGGTCCATGACTTGGGCCGTCCCACGGATAGGACGTTAAATGGAGGTCCTGTTTATAAAGAGAGCCACAACCAATGCACGTTGAAGACCCCCACATATGCGATGGTGTGGTGTGCGATGGAGCATATCCTTCTGTCTGAAAGTTGGTGATTCACTTCAAATCACCGGGATGGAGACCTGGCGAACCTCTGTCTTGTGTCAGCCACATGGTGATTTACATTATTCATCTGGACGGGAGACCTGGCTTGTAATTAGCCAGCGAAAGGGTATGTCGCCCTGTACGGGCGGTATAACCCCGTCGTGTGTTAGCAAGTCGACCGATGATGATGATGACTAATGACCTGGCAAGGGTTCTACAGACGGACAGAACAGTCACCTCCAACATGTAATACACAATGTACTGTTCAACATATAGCATATGTTCAAACATGTAGTTCATGATGAAAACCTTGAACATAGAACCACTGCAAAAATGCATTTGCAGTAGTATCAAATGAATTGCCATTAAGAATGACAATTATCTTTTCACATTTCACAACTACAACCAAAACGTAAATAAAACAGATGGTAATGTTTTGTACTGCTTTAATAAAATAACAGGATTATGAGGAATGCATTACATGACATATATACTTGTCTTATTTGCAATACTAGCTTTTACAAAGCTTTGCTGTTTTCTACCAATCTAATTGATTACATACAATTTCTGGGCCTGTTCAAAATGACATTAATAGGTCTGTCATGATTACATGTTGTGGTTCAAGAGACAGGCAAATTTTGGCACAAATGCACATTTTTACACAAGTGTAGCATATCATAACTTTATCCTTTTTTGTCTCATTTGCTTAAGAAGGTTCTAAAACATTTTTTCAGCAAGTAGGGTTGTTACATATTATCATGTATAGCTATCAAAATCTATATGTAGCGTTGTTTACCTTCACGTGTTGCTTCATTATGGATGCCCTGCTAGGCCTTTGATTACAGGAAGTAGGGTTAATCTTACATTGTATCTACCCTGGTATTTCTTGAAAACCCAAATGAGCCCATACATTATACATATGGACCTAACTTATACCTATAACCTATATTCTGATAATTGTATGTAGCATGTTTCAGTCCTTTTTACAATCATTTACATTTATGCAAATGTTTAAAAATCTGGCACTTTTTTCAACAAAAAAGTCCATTGTTGTACAAAAATTTTCATACTATAGACACAAAAATTTGATGCAAAATGTGCCAAGCTTGTAAAGCAATATTCATCCTGTTGAAGTAAGTCTTGAGCTGACATTATATTCTGTAACTCAAATGCTCAGTGTCTTTGACACAGAAGTGCCACTAGAGACACAAGTTCATCAGGCTTGTATCACTACAACCCTCACAACATTGCACATTTATGATACAAATAAAGCATGAGCAAATATTCACTGGAATGCGATACCTGTACTTAAATTTTGCATTTCACAATGACAGTCCATAAAACTTCTTAATTGATCAGAGCTTTGTAGTGTAAGATTCCGCCCCTTCGTCCTCTGCATTTTCCCCTTCATTGTCCTCTTTAATGACACTGACATTCCTGCGAGATTTTCCGCGGAGTTTCCTAAGGATGCTTACACTGCTGCCGACTCTTGGCCTAAAGCCCTCGTCACCCTCTGTGGAGTGTTGCCGGTATAACTTATTTTCATTCCGCCGGTACTCGTCTATAAGGTCATCCACATGGCCAACATCATCATCATCTTCATCTCCTGGAGTAGCGTTCAGCGATGTTGAGCTGAGCTGCTCTTGAGATGTTAGCTTGGATAACTGGCTCAAGTCATGCTGAACATTCGACAGACTGGACATCACCTCCTTCAGCCTAAAAAAAAAAATTAACGGTTCTTGGTGGAAGTCAATTGTGCAGATGTTGGCACGTCAACGCACCAAACCCGTAGTGTGTTTTGGGCACACAGTTAGACAAATTAGCTGAAGAGGCTCGGTGGGCGTCACTCTACTGTAAGGGAAAGTCGTGTAAAGTGCCTTTCCCAAGGGCACAACGTCGGGGCATGGTGGGAATCGAAGTCGGAACCTTTCGATTCCGAGCCGAACGCTCTACCAGTTACGCCACGCCAACGCCACGCCTTCAGCCTAGGTCATACAGAATCAGTCAAATGTTGTCTGATGGCCTCTTTCAACATACGCACAGATTTACATGCAGACATTATCTAACGGTATTGTTTCTTGATGGATTCATTGATTGTAACATGCTGTCCACAATATTAATATTAATGCTGTGTCAATGTAAGCAACACCTGGGCCTTAACTTAAGTTTACTCTTGTGGAAAGTTGTGCCTGAAGCATAGCGTTAGTGACACTACAGCATTTACCTTGCTTCCAGACTCGCTCTTGTTTCCTCCAGAATCTCATGACATGAGCAGGACTTGGCTTCTTCAAATTCTTTGCCCACATCAAACAGCTGTAACCAGTGCAAATCAGTCAACAACAGTACAAACTATGGTTAACGTGTCAAACATAACAACCATGTTTATACTAGTAGTTACGAATGGTTGTAGGTCGGTACGGTTTAGGTTAGCTTTAAGGATTTCACTACCATATGGAGCAGTCATCAATATAAGTAGGTTCCACTGTATGTCTGCCATATCATAGTGCATAACATGAAGTCTTCATTCCCATTAACATGAAGTCTTCATTTCCATCAGGCTTTTTTTTGCTTGTCATCAAAAGCATTCTGTTGGTGTACAAGCAGGTACAAAGATTTACCTCACGCAGCTGATGAGGTACAATTCTGGTAATCAAGCTCATCTTCTTCCTGGACCCCTTCTTTTCGTTATAATGCATGATCTGGAACCGCCGGAGGAACAGACTGATGCCCCATTCCTTGTGCAACATATACTCCGCCTGAGATGAAACAATAATGGCCCCACATTAGTCTAAGGGTGCGCTCCCACCGCACTTGTGTCAAGTTTGCGTCGCTGCGGGGTTGGAAAGATACTCAACGAACTTCAGAGACAAAGAACAAATTTTCTTTCTGTTTGTGTTTTTTGTCATCTTCTAAGTCATATTTTAACGTATCACGCAATATCTAAATTATAAAAAAATGGAGAAAATAACAAAACAGTGATGCAGTGAACGAACCCCGCAGTGACGCAAGCTTGACACAAGTGTGGTAGGAGCGCACCTTTACCTGTCTATGTGATGATGAAAAAACTGCATGCACAGATTGTTGATTACGTAGGAGCTCACCTGTATTTGAAGATGACCAAGTCTGGCTGCCTCCCTGATTGCTTTGATGTCCCCAACAGCCAGACCAACCTGATGAACGGATTGGAAAATATTATAACCAAAATCAAATTTGCAGTTCTAATAAACTATCAATGTGCTTGTTCTGTCATTATGACCAGAAAAAAAAACAGGCATTCTCTGTGTTGGCTTGATCATATTACCAATACTGTGATGCTGAATATGCTGATTTGCACTGTGAAGTTAAGTAACATCAACTTGACCAACCAGCAAATTGACGATGATGATGCACATGACGACGATGAAGATCAGCAGGAGTGCCAGAGTGATGGAGTTTCTCGTGTTCACCCCGAGTTTGAAGTTGCTGTTGATGTCCAGTTCCCCCATCATCATAGACAGCAATGTGTAGAAGGTCCTCGGGAAGTCATCAAAGCCACTCCCCTGTGGAATGCAATACATATGTATGTTCTAACATTACTGCAGTGGCAGTCTTTTATAGGTTGCATCATACTCACGCTAGGGGTATATTCTTCACTAATCTATTTCGTCTCATGCCTGTCAAACCAAACTTTCTTTAAAATCTTTGGCAATTTACTGAATTGATCATTGAGATTGCAGTTTACTGAATCGATGATTGAGATTGTACTTTACTGAATCAACGATTGAAACTGCACCATAATGTTCGTATACTGATGATCTGACTATCTTCAAGTGATATTGCTTTATGGAAGCTCATGTATTTTACCAATGACGTATCTGCAATGGTGACCAGGTAGAAGAAGGAGAAGCAGAAGGCGAAGAGGTAGATGATGAACACCAGCACCACCCTGATCATCGTGATGAAGATGCTGCCGATCATGATGATGTACAGCCCAAATACATAGATCCTGTCAATGCAAAATACCAAGGTATAAGCTCAACTTGAACTGCTCCATTTAATCTTCAGTACATTGTGACGTGTCCCCATGGCAAAAGAGGTAACACATGACCACTGCTTGGCCATATGGATTGATTTCCATAGATCACCAGGCAGGTGTTCAATACCAGGGCTTGGACATTTTGTAAAGGATTGCATTCCTCATTTTGGATGGTGATGTTAAGTTGTCGGCCCTATGTATGAGGGAACTTCAGGCATAAGCCTGAAGCATCATACCCCTGCCTATAAAAGAACCTAACACACTTATCCAGAACAGCAAGGTGACCTGGTGCACTTGGCCAAAAACGCAAGAGAAAAAGAAGACACTACTTGCGATACTACTTGCTACTTGAAAAACTTCACCTTATCACATTTAGTTAATAATTTATTGATACTTGTTTAGGGCGAGGAAAGTACATCAAGTTCAACAGCATCTTGAAACTACGCATGAAACTCCGTATTTGATTCTCTTGTTGGAGCAAAAATCAAATATTTTTTATTACCATTCAAATTGTCTTTATCAGAATTTGTGTCCCTAATTTATGCAGATATGATGCTATAGATCTCACCGTCTGAGCACGAGAACAAACATGATCCATGCCAGGAACACGGCAATGGTGGCAGCATACGCCTTCACACATGGATGCATAGGTAATGGGAGTTTTGCTGGAAGTGTGTACAGAAGAGCAGCAAGGCACATGATGAAATCCAGCATGTTGCTGACGGTCAGGAAATCCAAGCCCTGAAAATTGCCAAAGCAGTGACA
>NC_049979.1:4616569-4620358 GCF_000003815.2 Branchiostoma floridae
CCATATTTAAGCTCGACAGAGGGTTGCGCGTATTTTTCACCTGACAACCGTCCGAACAATTTGTCCAAGCTACAAATTATGGCTTATATGTAACAGGGATGGATTCCTGTTACATATAAGCCATAATTTGTACCTTGTACAATTGTTGTGCAGCGGTTATTATTATAAGCGAGGCACGGGCGATTGCCGCAGAATCGTCGTCCGACCGATTTTCGCCAAATGTGACGGGTATAACCACCCCCTTCCAGGTTCCAGGCATGAACAGGGAAGACCATTCATGAAACATTGACCTGAATTGATTGAAAGATTAAACAGAGTACTTGTGGTTTTGTAGTTACCTGTCGAATGAGGTTGTACACATCCTTTATGAGACCGATGGCCGCGAATACTAAGACCAGATACGAGAGCACACACAGCGTCTGGTGGGACACAAATCATGAGATATATTATTTGTTTATTGATATTTTCAGACTCCTGGGTAGTCCGATTCAGTTTTGACAAACTGATTTTCATCGGGGCCCAGGGACACATACAAAGAAATAAAGACATATTACAGAGAAAATAAATAGGTGTACACAACAGAACATATAAGTACAAATAAAACATGAAAGAAGGCAGATAAATCAAAATCATAATCCATATATAATCCATGAGAACTAACATTTTCTAATATTGTACCATTGATAGTATGTTGCATGGAATAATGGGGCTAATGTTTGATCATCACAATCGAAAAACGTTACCTCTGACAAGTCACACAGCAGTGTGATGTTGTAACAGTTTGCGGCCTGTTCCGTTGTGATGTTGGCAGCTTCGCGCGTTTGTGAGATCATTGAAGCTTGCATCATTACCAGCGTCGTCAGGCAGCCAAGGAAGATCATGTACACAACTAAGGTGGCCAGGAATATCTGGAAGCCAATCTTCTCCCTGTACGTTAAATACAGGAAAACTAACTGAGAGTTGATATTAAAACAAAATAAATTGTCAATCCAGAATTGCGCAGCTCAAGCCTGTTGTCAAGGTAGACATGAGGCCATTTCGTCTGGCACGTGACTGTATGGACACAAGACTCCAGCAGTGGAATAAATGTGCTAGCTAGCTTATGATGATCTATGATGTCCTCTGTCTCTCTCAGATAAAGGCTGGAGCTGCAAATACCGTTCTTTACAGACTTGGTTTAACACTTGAATTCCTCCTACCAAGACAGATTAGCTTCCATGCGAGTTATTGCCAAGTCAATACTGTTATCAAGATTTATCATGGGACATTGCTGTCGCATACATGCGAAGTTGAAAATGTTACAACATGGTACCAGTTCCAACATTCATGGGAACCACCTCACAATGAGTGTGAGGTTGTATTTCACATCTGATACGTACCAGTAAACTTTGAGGAATTTCTCCACAATGGGATGCTGCAGGCACTGCCAGCGCCGATTCCTTGTGATCGCCTGGTGAAATGAGGTGATAAATAGTTTAGTTTAGTATAGTTTATTGTTACTTCAGGCACTATGGCCGATACACATACAATATATACATTTTTGAAAAATAGTGATCTACTGAAATTTTTGAAAATCTATTAAAATAAAATATATATTACAAAAGGCAGGTGCAACTTGTAGACAGGCAACAATAGTATGCCACCTTGTTGTTTTTCATCACGTCTGAGAGAGTAAACTGCCGTGTTACAGAGCACGAACACCTTACCTTGAGAAAGGACAAGCCCTCGCGTCTTCCGTACATATAGCTGAAGTCATACGCCAAGACCTGCCCGGGCAAGAGTTTGATATGTTTCAATGCAAGTTATTTTCCTTTTAAAGGTGATAACAAGCAATACTCAGGTAGAATTGAAACAGGGATGACTTAGCCAATCAATTGGTGGAAAGTTCATAATCAGTGACATTACCTTGTAGTTATTCCCCTCTTTGTCTCCTTCTGGTACGGTCTTCTCCACACAAAACCGATTCAAAAATTCCTGCAGGATTTAATCTTATGATAATTACTAGTTTACGGAAGACCGGTATATGAATTGAACACAGAAAGGAATTTTACATCTCTAATAAACTCGTACAGTTCAATATCTACAAAAATTACGAAATTTAGTAACTTGGAATTAGCACCAACAATAGTGACAATAAACAAGGGTTTACATGTTGTATCATTAGATCGAACATATACTGATTTTGAGAGAGTTACATAATTTGGCTGTCTGGGGGAAGAAACTGTTACTGTAGAAGGACTTGGAAACGTGTAATTGAACAGTAAAGCGATGTGAGTTTGAAGAAAACCACAAAAAAACCTAGTGTTGCGCTGAAAGGCTCTCAGTGGGGGGACAAGTATTATGAGATCATTGAAGCAATAGCCATCGAAGTACCGGTGAATAAGGAAATGTCTGTACGTACCTCAGCCACGGTGGGCATCTCCACCACCAGATGAGGCAGCTGCGCTCTGTCCTCCTGCCGCAAGAGGTCGGCCCAACTGTGCAGACAAGAAAGCCGACAAAATAAAACAGTGATAAGGCCTTTAGGGTTTCGACTTTCGAAGACCGCCACAGTAAGTAAAACGGGAGTTGATTGTGCGAAAGTAGGTTTTGTAAATGGTTTGTAAACCATGTAACGTTATAGTCAGGACGTCTTTGTATCATTGCTATCGTGAGTTGCTATAATATGCGCTTGATAAGCTTGTCCACTAACCGCGCATGTCTCCCCATGGCCAGAGCTGCGTCCACCGACCCCTTGTTGATAGCGACGTCCAGCGCGTTCTCCTTTTGGTGGTTCTCTGCAACGATCGCTCCGTCCGTCAACAGCAGCGTCACGATTTCGGGAAGGTCTTCCTTGGCCGCTACATGAAGTGGCGTGTTCTGAAAGAGTTATTTATTGATATTTTCTTCATCAAAACCTTCATCAATTCTACCTGACTTGCAGAAGTCAATAGAATGCATGAAGAGGCTAACGTGGTTAATACTGATCTCCACCCAGCTCTGATACAGAGAGCACAGGCGGGGTTGACTTTGGTCCAATCCTTTTCCATTCGACTGCACTGTCACCATACCAACAAGCGATCAAATGTGTTATAGATCGCTTCATGAATTCATAGATGAAGAATAATCTTTAACGTTTGTGTGTCTTGTTGTCCTCTAAATCATACTTTTACGTCGTACTCAAGTTTACTAATTAAAAATCAAACTTTGATCGCTTGAGACAATTTTGATCAAAATTAAAGTTTGATCGCTAACAGTTTAGAAAACTTTACATTTGGCTCCAGACTGGTCCTCTGATTTGGTTGAATGGCTACCTGTTGTAGCTCGTTATCGTGGTGCACCTTACCCCGTTATCGTCCTCCCAGTTCAGACAGTCATAGTGGACATCCAGCAGAGAATCCACCGTCTTCTGATTGCCGCTCCTCACGGCGTAATGGAGCGGGCTGGTGCCGTCCATGGTCCTGAAACAGCACAAAGTGCAACATTGTTCTGAGTGAACATTCAGGCTACCACTATGTGTATGTCTGTTATGTTGTGAATCAATGAAGGAAAGGAAAGGAAAGGACAACTTGAAATGGCATTCCTTAGAAGATACTTCACTTGGTCCTGAATGCATTCTGTTTGGTGCCTTAAGATTTATTTACCTCATTCTCGATACTAACTTAAATGATTTAATACGATGTTGCAAACTTTCAGACTACTCGAGTGAAACGCTCAAACAAGATACGTCGATGAATGTTAGACATCCAGGTAATAATAATATATACCAAAAAGCAGTTACTCAAGCAATAGGATATGATTTTGGAAACG
>NC_049979.1:4620458-4723733 GCF_000003815.2 Branchiostoma floridae
ATCATATCCAGTTGCTTGAGTAACTGCTTTTTTGGCATGTGTTGATGCAAATTAGTTAATTTAGAGCTACTGACTGTGTTATGGCGGCGTGGTTGTCCAGCAGGTACCGCACGACCTCTGGATGACCGTACTTGGACGCCAGGTGCAGCGGTCGCATGCCCCGTGAGTTGGCGGTGTTCACCAGCCGGACCTTGATGGAGTCTCCCGGCTTCCCCTCACGTCCACTCCCGCGCAGCAGCGTCTTTATGACGTTCAGGCGTCCGTGTCTGACAGATTTGGACGAATAAAGATGTAACAGATACTATAATTCCTATACACAAGACAATCCATTCATAAGACTTTCACACGACTTTCTTTTCCTTTCCTTTCCAAACTTTATTTCATTGTTTCTGACAAAATTGCAATGTTCAACGTGCGCAAAAGGGATTCTCTCAGTTTCAGTTTTAGAATTGCTCACTAGTCAAATGCCTTTCGTACACTAATAGACTCAGCACAGGGGAAAAATGTTACATGTTGTTCCGCGCTGTGGAACTTTAAGGAAGTTTTCCTAGTACCTGGCTGCCTCATGAAGTGCGGTTTCCCCGTTGTTGTTCCTGGAGTTGCGGTCTGCGCCAGCTGCTAGCAATGACCTGACGTTCTGTGGGATTGACACAGAAATATGAGTAATGCGTTTACAACTTGTCGGGTTATCATGGTAAGACTATGCGCTGTTCAAACTTTATCCTTAAAACCCCATGTTCCTGACGCTATGCAATTTACTAGGCCAGAATTGATCGAATGAAAGCTACTTTCACGGCCTGATCATCCTCCTACGCAGGGACATCCAACGGCGAAACCGCCTGTCTGGGTGTACACTGCTTTCTCAAACGTCACCCTTAGTTCCTGTGGGCGTCGCCACAAACCTGCTGTCAGCCAATCAGAGAATAGGCCTTTCAGTTTTCAATAGGGTTCTCGCATATATAAGGGTAAGCTCAATTTATAAGCAGGGCGGTCAGGACCTAAGGGTGATGGTTGAGAAAGCAGTATACATCCAGACAGGCGGTTTCGCCGTTGGATGTCCATGCGTAGTAGGATGGGTCTGATTTGGTTGCGGCTGGCAGCACTGATAAGTTGTCACCATGACATACCTTGTCGAACCCACCCTGAGCCGCGTGATGCAGTGGTGTACATCCGGCTCCATCCTTCTTCTCCAATAAGCGCTTGGCTTTCTTATTCTAATAGTAGACAAAACAAAACAAACATTTTAGACGTAACGATTCTGGACTCTGAATAATAAGACGTGAATTCTATACGGACCTATCTTGGATTGACTCACAAACGTTATGCAGAATGTCCGTTGCATTGAATATGTACGCACGTGTGAACCCTAGTCTCCAAGCAGACCCTACGGTGCCTAAAAGATAGTATGCCAAAGGGAGTCAAACGGGCACCGGATCCGGCTATACTTCTTGGCCAGCTTTGATACTACCTCTAAGGCACCGTAGGGTCTGCTTGGAGACTAGTGAACCCGGCATTACCTGGAGTAGAATGTCCAACACTCTGGAGTGTCCCACGCCGTGGTGCAGGACGGTCCTGCCGTCACAGTCCGCCCTCCGCACGTCTGCACCGGTGCTCAGCAGCAGCCGCAGGGAGTCACTGTCACCGAACAGCGCCGCCAGCATCAACGGGGTGCGCTGCATCTCGTCCTGGTTATTTAGATTGTCCTGAAAGGAACATAGAAATCTTTATTGTCACGACAAAAGTACAGCGACTTTCGTAAGGTCTATAACAACAACTTACAGTCTTACAGTACAACTAAACAGATATATATGAATATTTATAGATACGAATAAGGCAGCATATTGGATCAAGCATGTCATTTACACTATTGGTTCTAGGGTATAAACATTCTTGGATATATTTGCCTATTTGCACACAGTAAGGGTTATCGCCTCCCAGAATGTAGTTGAATTTATCTATCGAACAGAAAAAAGCAAATTCTTCAGAGCAAGCGGAAAGTAATGTGAATAACATGCAAGGAGACGGTTTTATTTTATAGGAAAGCGAAACACATCTCCGAATACAATATCGTAACATAGGGATGTGGCAAGGTTCTGAAGATTATTGTATGGTTGTGCTACTGTCTGCTATCAAACGGAAACTCGCGGAATTTTATATGACTTAGATGTCACACTAGACGTAATGCTTCTTCACTAAGTTGAATGTGTCCCAAACGAACTTACTTTTGTTGTCTCGCCTGCGTTTCCTCGAACTCTGAGCCCACCGCTGGATTGGAAAAAAGGATAAATGTGACATTGACACACTCGACGGCTAAGATAACATTACTGTTTATTCAGCATACACTTTCACTTCCATCTTGTCCCATCTTACTTGCACTGCCTCCCAAGCAACAGCTAACAATACATATGTCACCAGCTTAATATACTATTCATGAAATGATCGATAAGAATACTAATCGAAATTCATAAATTCAACAGGGACGAGGGGGATACAAGCTTAGTCACGTTTGGGATTGTTTTCTCACCGCGAAAGCGCCACCTACATCGGCTATATATAGCGGTGAGAAGCAGAACTCCAGTTAGGAGCTCTGACGAAGGTGTCTGAGAGACATCGAAACTTAAGCAATGTAAGTACCTGCTGGGTGTGTAAAACGAATTATCCTATATCCGAAATTCATACTAGTTTGAACCACGTACTTGCTCCGTTGCCCAGTCCGAACACAGAAAGCACCAGAAGCTGCAGGACAAGATCAAGAGATGACATTTACAAGCAGTTGGGTATGCATTATAATCTAAGTAATGCAAATATGAGGGACAGTAATGTGGTCACAAGACTAAGGATTAGCTGTCACAAATTTGATATTGAAACAGAAACTTAACTTGCTTATTTCTTTCACCAATCTAACCATTGAGATCAGTTCGGCTGGCTAAAGGGATTTTCTCACTGCTAAAACATGCGTTCATAAAGCCGTTTATTTTTTGGTACCCACTCGGAATAATACATCAATGAGACCTAAACGCGACGAGATTATTTGAAAGTAGACCAGCACTGCTTACCCCGAGGGCTGAGCAGGTGGAACATGAGCTCGGGTGAACATCTGGACGTGGCCAGCGCGATGGGCGTCACGTTGGTGGAGTCTATGGCGTTGACGTCCGCGTTGTTCTGGACCTGGAGTACAAATAGAGTATATAGGTATTAGGTTTACTGTTGTTTCAATCATAACATGACATAACACAACACTGAATTCCTAAGGGAGACATGAAATGAACCCCTGGTGCAGGTTTTATTCGTAGCGAACTGTAGTTTATTATGAAAGCACAATGAGCTATTTGAATTGATATCCTGTAGTTTTGTAAGGTTTTCTGTCAGGTTTGGAAATGTCACTTGTTCTGCAATGTCCAATATCTTGCCACTACTGACGTAGAGCTGTTTGTTATCTCGTATCCTGCTCCGATAGGCTAGTCTCTACCAGACTCCCGCCTGGCCGAATAAGGGGATTTTGGCCAAGTTAAGAATAAAAGCCTCGCAGGAGTTGATTGGCCTAGGAGTGTTGCCCGGCCTGGCAAACTGTACCCCTTGGCCATCTAGCTCCAATTTCTCATTTTTCCATCGACCTGTGGAGCCTGGTAGAGGCTACGGTACCGATATGCGATGTCAGTAAGGCTGCGGTTACATTTTTCACACGTGTTTCGCAGGGCATGCCATGTTATGAACGCTCTGCAACACCATTGGCTACGCAAGGTGCAAGACTTACCAACACCTTGACCATTTCCGTGTCGTTGTTGTTGACAGCCAGGTGTAGCGGCGTCAGGTCTCCGTTTCCCCGGACGTTGACGTCACAGTTCTGATCGAGGGTCAGTAGACTCTGGAGCGATAATCAGATATGAAAAGCAAGTTTAGTTGTTTGAAAAAATGTAACCTTTATTTATTCATGAGAAGCTCAAATCGTACGTAATTGTAAGTGTATATGATTTTTTTCTCTTGTACAGTACTGAGGGCCCTGGTAAGGCCTACGTTAACGTTACATTTCCAAACCGGGGCCCGACCGGGCAGCTTTTGGGAACGAAAATTGCGATATAAAAGACACTTAACTTCACAAGACGTAAGGTACGGAAAATAGTCTTGGGCATTATTTTTGTATATTTTTACGTATACATTTCTATTTTCCGTTTCCGCAAACAGCCTGGCCGGGCCCCGTTTTGGAAAGTGACATAGGCCTTAAGAAAGGCCCTCATGTGTAAGAAAGTTTGAGCTCAGGTGCTATTGTTACTATCAGCACTGTATTTGCTGAACTCACGTTGACGATTCTGACATCTCCCCCCTTCACGGCGTAGTGCAGGGCCGCGTCGTCCGAGTGTGCGACCACGCCGGCCGTGTCAGCGCCGTGCCGCAGTAGCAGCTCCAGCGCGCCGTAGCTGTGGCTCCTCACCGCCAGGAACACCGCACTCCGGCCGGCCCAGTCCTTATCGTTGATGTCTATGTCACGCATGGAAAGGAAAGTAACATGTTTGAACCATTGTTACCTTCGCCAAGAAGGTTATATTTCGGCAGCGTTTGTATGTTTGTGTGCGAAACCAGCATAACTCTAGATCACCTGAATATCGTATTAATGAATGAATGAATGAAAGACCTTTATTGTACATGCATGCCTCGACGGGCTAGGTACACTAGTTATAACAGACATAACAGACATATGCAGGGACAACAAGATACAATTTAACTAATTGAAGGTACTAAGCTAACATTATGGTCGACATCTTCTCGCAATATTTGGTATGTGGGTATAAGTGTAAAAGTACAGTTCATACCGTGTCCACCCTCAAGAAGTTTAACGAGAGAAGGCACGTCGTTCCTGGTGGCGGCCTCGTGGATGGTGCTCGATCCATCAACCAGGTCAAAAGGGTCAATCTCCACCTGTCAACACCAGGGGATAGTGAAGTCAAAGTCAGTCAAAGTTTATTGCACAACAATTGCAACGGGTACAATGCAAGGTAAAGCGTACAATATATAGCAAGATTAATCAAATATTGTAACCGAGTACTAACGTTAGTATATGTAGGTTTTACGGCTTTACAATATTAAACAAAACAGTGTATAAAGTTAGACAAAGCCAAAATGTTATGTCAGTCTACTTGTTGATAACAAAGGTCTAGTACAAGATACACTTAGGCTGTATGTCATACGCACATCGAGAATGCACTCTGTTTACGCTTGAGAAACATTGTGATTCCTAGACTTTTCATGTAGTTATTGGCTGGTAGAAGCAATTTGGTCTACAATAAGGGCATAGAAGAGTAGATTCATTCCTCGAGCTACTGACATCTAGCACACTACAGTCGTCCCTCAGTAAGACATCTGGAGCCGCATAGTTCAAGTTTGGAACTACTCTGACCGACAGACTGAATAAAAGTAGCTTGAGGAATTAATCTACTCTTCCATATGTTGGTCTACAATTAGTGTTATAAAAGTTTACTTATGTTTTATTTGGACATGCAAGCCGCTGACAAAGTGATTTAGACCAAAGTTTGTTTCTTTAATGCATATATTATGTTTGTTTTTATCAAATATAGTATCGTCAAATATGCATTATTTGTATCTGTATCTATATAGCCGGTATAATCGCCCTTCGGCGTAACACACCAGCTTCGCAGCCACGCGGCGCGGCAGCAGCTAGTTATATTACACTAAACGACCTGTCACACCTAACTTTTGCATTAAAACCTGTGTCTCTGTTTATTTTAGACAAATGTAAAGACTTTCGAACCTTTAACACGGAGTCACGGCTGGTCTGTCTGGCAAACGCGCCGGGCCTGTTCTCGTAGATGTAGGCCGAGCCACGCTTCAGCGACTCTCCCGTCTCCCGGCGGTGTGAGTCTCCAACGTCTGCGCGCCCCTGATCCTGCCCTACCCGAGCCCCGTCACCCCGCCGGCCTCCTAGCAGGACAGGCTCACTCACACGCCGCATCTGGAGTCTGGTGGGGGTCAGGGACGGGTCTTCTGCAAGTGCAACATACACAAAATACAATATGTAGCACCTCATCATCTTCCTTTTTAGAAAAGCACAGTACATTATCCGGCGCCGGAAGGTGTTGCCTATCTGCCCCACAACACACACACACACACACACACACACACACACACACACACACACACACACATACACACACACACACACACACACACACACACACACACAGACAGACACACACACACACGTACACATACATACATACACACACACAAACACACACACACACACACTAGAACACACACACACACGGAGAGAGACAGAAACACACACACACGCACACACACACACACACACACACACACACTGAGTTAGCACACACAGGGACAACTGCCTGTGTTTTACAACGTTCATAAATGTGATGTCCTATGGGGGAAAAGGAGATCTGGGGATTTGTTACCACGTGGCAGCGGATACAATTGCGGTACACCGTGATACACATACACATACACATACACATACACATACACATACACATACACATACACATACACATACACTTACACTTACACTTACACTTACACTTACACATACACATACACATACACATACACATACACATACACATACACATACACATACACATACACATACACTTACACATACACATACACATACACATACACATACACATACACATGCACATGCACATGCACATGCACATGCACATGCACATACACATACACATACGCATACGCATACACATACGCATACACATGCACATACACATCACCTACCAGTTAGAACTACAGGCCTCCAACCACGTGTACCATAGATGCAGTCTAGTAATACTGAGGAACCACATGCATTCAATCATTCAACTCATTATTCTACAGGTATAAACAACACATTACATTCAAGGAACACAGATGAGTAGGCACCAGAAGATAGTAGCACCGTCCAGGACATGGGCACAGGTGTGTTTTGTGTGTGTGTCTTCTAGGCGTGGTTTGTTTGTTTGTTTGTGCGCAACAAAGGAGTAGAGACAAGACAGCTCCTTGGTGTGGTCAAACAGTAAGATAACATAGCACCTTAATTCTGCGTCACTGTAGAAGCCGCTCTATGAGACCGATTTATTGACCATCGGTCGCAAATCGGATGACGTACGCCCGTTGGTCGGACAAGTGTCGCCTGACTCCCTTTTGTTTGCAAATATAAACTTTGACTTTCCAAGTAATTCTGACATTGTGGCTCCTGTGGTAGTATGCAGGCTGGGTTTATCACACTATTCCTTTCCCGAGATCATTTCTATTCTGCCTCACGACTAAGGCATCAAAATTGATTGAACTATTTCCTTTTTTGTGAGGAACGTTTTGTCTTACCTCGTCTGCGTGCGAGAGGTGGCACAATGTCATGGGAGGCTTATTATCATAAATGTATTCTTAGGCGATCGCCCGAGCCTCGCTTAATGTGACAGGGACGGTTTTCAGGCGAAAAATACGGACGACCCTCTGTCGATTTTAAATCGACAGTCCTTCCAGCGATCGCGAAGTACGCCCGAAGATCGTCGACAACGTGACAGGGGTATGTCTGGGGCTTTATAAAGTTTATAGCGATGTACAGGGGATTGCCGATCGGTGAGTGTTCATACTACTCAGCAATCGCTCAACGGTTGCCGCCCTAGTGGAATCGGGAACGCTGAATCTAAAAAGACTGCCCCGCATGGTGCCTACTCTCTAAGCAGAGGTTTTTCTCCCCACCAACGGAGGCTGGTCGAAAAATACGGCATATAAGGAAAAGGTCACGATTTTCCCCACCCACGTGCACCTCTGCTTGGAGAGTATATGGTGCCATCTTTTACGCAATTGTCGCTTGTCAGTGTGTCGTCACACACCGTCCCTCCCAGAAAACGGGTAATGTCCATGACAATTCTGGGAAAATTCTTGACCACACCAGGTGTATTCAGCTTCAGATAACGATCTGATGAGGGTCACTGAGGATGCGTGACTGTCATTGTGCATCACTGAGTCTGACAACACGGAAAGCATGGTGACGTATTACAGGGAAGTGGTAGGTCAGTGTTATCGGCGATCTTCAGACAGTCACCAAGCAGATCCAACCCCACAAGGAAATGGGACCAAGAAAAACAGCCTAGGTGTGGTTACGTGGGTCTTTGCTGAATTAGATATTCCAGCCTTACTTTAAATCGCTGTGATGAATTGCATCATGTCTTATGTGGGGATAGTAATAAAATGATAAATGCTTGATACGTCGATGAATGTTAGACATCCAGGTAATAAGATACGCCAAAAAGCAACTGGATATGATTTTGAAACGGTCAGACGTTTCAGATAGCATCCACTATTTTTCGTCAGTGACACAGTTGCTTGAGTATTTGCTTTTTGGCGATAAGTGCTTGATTGCTATCGACACTATGGGGGAAAAGTTATCCGACTGTTTTGTGGAAAATTAAATCCTCACACATAATCTGGCTGCTTTACAGTTGGGATCTTGTCATGGGAACCAGAAACAACAACATTTGATAAAGATTGTTGGGTTTGTTTGTTTGTTTGTCAATGTTGTGCTCGGCTCAGTGTACAACGCTGACCTTGTAACTTGCGTGGAAGGGTCTACCGGAGCGAAGCGACCGAAACTGTAAACGATGTGTCACCCATGCGCGTCGTTTAATAGGGATGTTAGTTTCGGATCTGAAGTCTAGTTAATCAAAGAAAAGATTCCAATTTCTGACAGGGTCCCGGTAATTGGGAGGAAGGCAAATGACAAAACGTTGCAGCGCCCTATACACTTATAAAATCCACGGAGGGCTCAATCAACAGGATGTCACATAACTGCTGAAGTTGGGCTACTGCTAGCTGATTCCTGATCTACTGCTAGCTGATCCCTGATTTGTTGACCTCGCATGTTCCGAATAGAATAACGGTCGAGTTTGGGCATTTGCGAGCTGAACCTGTAGCCATATGGCCCGGGAGTCTCGATATTAATGGTGGCGGTCTAAACAACAACATGACTCAACCTTCACTCACCGCGCATTTCCGCCTCCGCGTGACCTTGGTCTTCAGAACTGGGAACGGCAGCGCTGAACCTACGGGCGAAATTCCGCATGAAATTCCCGTCGTCGGAGTCTTTGGATGTCATGATAGGTGGGTTCTATTCGTGGTCCGATCCTATAACGAAACTAAACTATACGCTTGTTTTTGAACGGAACATAGTACCAGCACCCATGTACATTCCTACGTTCTCCAGCACGACCTGTGACCCGAAGTGACTGGATGAACAGGTTTGCACCGTCTTACATCTACCCCTCGCCCACGGGGCAGACAATGACATGTCACTGTACATAACGTTATATATCCAGGCTCTTTTTCCATTTGATCGGTTTCATTTTTGACACTGTGACTGTAGTTATTAAAGGTCGTTCCACGCATGCTTCTTTTTTTAGAAAAAAAAACCCTTTGATTTCTGGTTTCTCGTTCACCTGACAAAATGCCAAGAAAAAGACTTAGTTTGATTAAAGAAACTTTGTCATCTGAATAGCGTAGCTTCGCGCATTTAGAGTGCACTGATTTATTGTGATGTTTATTGGCAAAGATGTTGGATCGGATCCAAGCGCCAGACAAACACTTCTCACCGTGAGAACTTTGTCTTTGCGTAACAGACTGTACACATTCCCCATATCAAAAGACCAACAGAGACATACATTTTTAGTTACCTTCGCCAAGGCTATGTTTTCAGTTGTGCCACGGTGTTGTGTGGGTCTGTGTTTGCCAACAGCATAACTGGAGAAGATGTGAATGGATCTTCATGATATTTGGTAGGTGAGGTCAAGTTCGAAAATGGTTTACCTGGTGTGTTTTTTTTTCGGTACGGTTGTACGTTTGTGGACGACAAGACCCAAGAAGCTGTGGATGGTTATGCATGATATTTGGTGGATGGGTAGAGGTTACAAAAAGGAAGGTCAATTTCAATAATTGGCCTCCTAGCGGGAACCTAGGGTACTGCAGCATGTTACGCCATGTGTTTTACATGAGCGCGTTCGTACTACTGTGAAACTACTGGAAACCCACCAAGGTCATTCATTCTATGTTGAGCACGTTATCCTACATCGTGTAAGAAACTACCAGCTGCCTGTTTATGGCAATTGCAAACTGCACTGCTCAGTAGCAGCGGCACAGGAGAGGCAATGAGGGATAACAGCCCTCATAAAATCAAGCAGAACTCTTGTGTTTTTTTTTTTTTTTTTTTCACTGAGAGAAATTTCATTAAATTTAGCGTAGTCTACCAGCAAAATATGCCACTCAACATGCAGGAAATAGCTTTTCACTTTCAGAGGGTTGAGATTTCAGAATTCCGCCGGAGCTCCCTTGCAATGCGTTTCGCTTTCGGTCACCGACATATGAAATGTGCATGCATGGTGAAAATCATTGTGTTTGAGACATTCTGCTGGCTTCGTACTACTAGTAGTGTGGCTCCTCAACACATGGAAAATGCATGCTGTGGTAGTAGACTATGCATTTACTTCATAGCCTAGTCGATGTTTAGATATAAACAACGGTGTACACAACTGAGTTTCCTAGCATGCCCGACACGCACAATGAGCAGGTTAACTAGTCGGTGTGTTGAGCAGCTAAACGGATGTGTTACTCATTGAACGCGTCGTACTTTCCACTTGCCTTGAGGTCAACGACTTGCACCAAACACCGGTGAAAAAATCGACTTGAAGTCCTGTGTAGTTGGACCGCTAGTCCTCGTGGTCCCTTGTCGTGGTCCTGTAGATGTTGTTCCTTGATATCAACTGAACCCTTATCTTTCTGTAGTTCCCGTCTCTAGTAGGGGGTGTCTATTTGCAAGTATGATGACCTGCATCCGGGATCATTTATAAAGGAGGTTATATAGAGTACATGTATGTGTATATAACCTTCTTGGTATAATTGACTATCAAACTATCGTTATCAGCGTTATTCGTCATAAATGAGTCGTAAATAATGAGTACCTTTAGGTCATGTTGATTTGACCATGGGAATAATATCGGCGCACGCATAAATTTTCACCCGTTTCCCCACACACAAAAAATGCGTTTTCGACCATACTTAGCCTGATTAAATCTCGCTTATAGCAGCCCGCCAAACACCCGCCGGCCTCCTAGCTACAGCCCCGGACAGCATAGTTTGTGTTGCACAGACTAGACAAAATACTGAAATTACTTTGATCATGTGATTTGTTTTAAAATTTCCGGGCCCCGGTCGGGATATTTTAAGAAACGAAAAATTAAAATGTATACTTAGAAATATACACAAATCATAGCCATGAATCTTATTTTGACATATTGCGTATTTTGATGTCTTTTATATCATTCTTTTCGCCCCCGAAAGCTGCCCGACCGGGCCCCGGTTTGGAAATGTGACCTTAGCCTCAGAAGTACTTATAGACATGCGATAATTGATATATGGTAAATTGATATACAATCTATAGAAAAATTTTCGACACATTTACTTCCACCGACTGAACTACGCTATAATATAATGTGACATTATCTCCTGACATTTAAACACAGGGTAATGATCAGTGGCGGAAGGTATCTCCGGCATGCCGTAAGTAATCGCACCCGCGAGGTATTTAGCAGAACCACAAGGGTCATCTGAGGTCATGACGGAATGACTCCTGACACGGCTTTCAAAACACAGAGTTCAAATATCGTGTTGTGGCGGGCCAGATAGGGATTAAAATTCAAAAGAATATCATAATTTCTTAATTACAAAATAGAAAGTTTATAAAATGGAGAACATCAAGGAATACAAAAAACAATTGAATATAGATTATGATATATCTTTAAGGCGCGGCTGTTGCTTTTCCCCTCCAATAAAAGCCCAATATTAGCCTGGCAAAGCTCTATTCCTTGAAATACTTCTGACTGAAGCAACCGACTGGTCCGAGAAGAGCATCATGAAACCGAGTTATACTAATGTTTTTGTGATGTTGTTTTTATACGTATTTGCAGTGCGAAGAGGATTATTGAGTGTGTATAGGTACTTATAGACTTGGCACTCATTTCAATAAGTCAATGGCGCAAAGTGTGATAACTTTGCAACTGGCTGGGCTGAATGAGACAAAATGTTGCGAAGTGAAACCTTGGCCTGGTTTAAACAACTTGTTTAAACTGGTTTAAACATCTTTCCGTCCGTTATAACTTATGTGTGTATTGATGATTTTTATGTGGAGGACCACAAGAAGAATAGCTGACAACATTGTTAAGCTAAATGTGGATCCAAATATTAAAAGTCAAAGTCAACTTGAGCAAATGAACACATCGAACACGCCACCAATACTTCAGTGATTTATTACAGGCCATAATGGCATAGCCACCCATCAGCAGGTGATTTGTAGGTGTCCAGTCGAAGTGAAGCGACCTTGTGTTGGTGTTGGTGTTGGGTTTAGGGGCCAGGGGTGGCGCAGGCCGTGCCTTGTGCGGCAGCGGCGGACTGCAGCTGCACGATGAGCTGGATCAACCTGTCCGCCTCCCACCTCTCCAGCTGACCGTCAGCTGTGGGCATGGACAGCAACGTTGCCAAACAGTGAGTATAGCGGTTCACACACTGTAATTTTCATGTAGTAGCCATTCGTACAAAATTCCATAAGTGTAACATACGTACATACCTACCATCACACCAGTTATAGCCCCTTTCCACTAGGACGGCGCTCTCGCCGCGCTCTCTCTGCGACCTAGTTTTTGACAGATCGCTCAACGAATTCTATAGAAAAGAAACGATTTTTTTTACACGTTGTGTGTATTGTTGTCTTCTCGGTCACACTTTTACGTTTTTTATTATATACCCTGTGTGAAAGCGAAGGTTACACATATCCTATTTAGGTCGCAGTGAGAGCGCAGTGCCATCGCCGTCTAGTGGAAAGGGGGCCTTAACGTTATACTTGAATGCAATATAATGCGAAGTATACACTTTTTATACTGGGCCGCCGACTTAACGTCTCCATTCGACATGACGCATGCAACCCCAAATCCCCAAGCCCATATCTGCTGCTTAATAGCTCTAGTATAGGAGGATAACAAATCGTTGCGAAAAGGGTGCGCCGATCATAACACTATCTGTAAGGCATTCCCAACATCCCAGAATATGGTCGCCATATCCAATTTTCTCTAGACCTTTCTGACTGTAAACCAAAATCATACGATCTGAAAAAGAATTGTTGGATGCCATTTGCAGCGTCTCAAGTATTCTAATATCATTGGACAGGATGTCTAACCTTCATGACACTACATATATAGCAGCTTAGAATGGCATAACTGTTTTGAAAATATAGTTTTGTCATTAATACCCATACCGCATACATGTACTAGGCTAGGGGTGGGTACCGTACAGAAAATTCAGGTACAGGTACAGGTACGGTCCAGGTCCAGAGGATCAGGTCCAGGTCCGGATCTGAACCTGGACCTCATTGTTTGTGAATGGGCAATACTCATATCGCTACAAAGGAGTTTGTTTGGTGGAGTATCCTATCTTCACGTAAACAACACCAACTGCCTCTGTTAAGTTAGACCAAGTTTGACCGTAGAAACGTGATAAAATGACTCTCAAATCTCCTCTACTTCGCTCTTGCTCATGATTTTCTTGGACCAATAAGCCTCAAAACATGTGAGCAAGTGCAGCCGTAGTGCCGGTATAATCTGTCCATTTTCTAATCGGTCCAACATCCGGTCTACTGAATTTTTTTCAGGTCCGGTTTTTCCAGACTGGTCCAACAAGGAAAACCCTACCACCCACCGTTGGTGTCGAAGAAAGCGAAGATGCGGCCTATCGTTGTGGCGGTCTCCGCCTCCTGCACGGTCAGGAAACCGTCTCCGTTCAGGTCCAGCCCATCAAACGCTTCCACGAATTCACGGAAGTAGAAAAGGATCTGTCCACGAGTGATGAAACCGTCGCCTGTACAAAACATGATTGGGTTGTATGAAAAGCCAGACATTGAAGAAGCTCGTTTATAATAAATATCTTTAATTTTCAGATTTTATTAAATTACGGGTCCATCTTCGTGTGTCCGATCATGTGTATTTACGTACTAGCTATCGTTGTGCGCTCTTTGTCATCTATATGATTTGCAGTGACTGTCGTTATATTGTTTATGTGAAACTTATGTGAAACTTGCACGTCAAGATGTGATTGTTAGTAGATTATTTTCCATGAGCCCGACTCTTTACTATCTATCATGCGCCTCCTAGTTTGTGAGGAAATTTTGGCAGAGGCAACTCACAGTCAGCGTCCATGGCCGAGAAGATGGAAGCCACAGTGAGCTCATGTTCCGCCTCGTGTAGGGTGATGATACCGTCAGTGTTGGTGTCCAAGGTGTCAAAGTATTCCTCACCCTTCCTGTATATCAAAGATTTGGGTAACTTCTATTCTTTATCTTTCTTTATTCAGTTATTTGTTTGGCTGTTCAGCACGAACAGCCAGGGCTGCCTAACTAGCCTGTGGCTATTACAAAGGGCTAGCCCTGCTGACGAAAACCGAGACAATACAAGTGGAATTGAACATGTATAAGGACAAGACACTTATAAACAACAGTATTCTAGGTACATAAAAAGATTTTTTAAAGAAGTTTTATATACATATATGATGTAAGATGGCGTACATAATACCTATGATAGAATATACAAGAAGGGTAACTTCTAGTAAATCATTGTTACGAGGTATGTTCAACTTGCTGGTAATCTCTAGAAATCTCGCCTTGCAACGTTCCTACTACATGGTCGGGTCCGACGATATCACACAAAATGCCCGCTCTGTTTTTAGACCACCTCACTGTCAGGTGTGGCAAATGTACACACGGTAGCAGACACGATTTTGGTCGACATGATCAGCTACTAAAAAACGGGTACTTGAGGCAACATTTTTAGGCAACAATTAGTCAACTTAATGACATGGATGTGTAAGCATCTCCTCTGTTTCCAAGACTGCAGACCGATTCTTTTGTGAACTTTTAATTTTGGACGCATCAAAAGTTTGAAAAGGCACCACGGCCATTATCAGTATCTGTCATAACAGTATAAAGTTTCCCTTTAATTCTTTATATCAGAGAAATCTGTATACAAGTTGTAAGTTCTTACCTGGGAGCAGGCATAGCTGTGGCTACAGAGAGCACGAGCGCCAAAAACAGCATCATCTTGACAGAGATGTATTCTGTGGTGTAAAGAGACATATTAAAGAATAAAATACTTGCAAAGAGAGAGGGGGGCTAAGAGAAAGATAGGTGATATGGAAAAGACGAAGCTAGACAGATAAAAGAAATACAAAGAAAGTAGACATGGTAAGACTCCATTTCAAACCTTTCGTTATGTTCGCTCGGTGAAGTTTGACTTGGCTCTCAGAGAACTGGCGAGTATCAGAGTTTCGTCTGACTATTTATAATGTGCTACTGAACTCTTCAAATTGTTTCCATGGTCAAATTACAAAATGAATGGACGTTAGCCCGCAACCCGGGAAGCGACCTCGCAACAAAACCGTCAGATATGAAACTATCTGAATTTTAAAGGGAAGCGCACATAAAACGTTCCAAGCACACAATTTTTGCACTCAAGTTTTATTAAAAGCTTGCCTGTATTATGAGTAATACGGTAATATTCCCCCATTGCTTGTGAGAATCCGAACAGCCCGTACCCGCGTTAAACTTCGATAACAGTCGTTGTACAATCAATTGATAGACATGACAAACATGCGAGATAAAGAACAGGTACCGATCAATGCGATTGCACACATCGGGGGCACGCAGGGTTCACGTACACATTGAAGGCTTCCTACCTAATCTTCAGGTAGATCTACCGGTGGCATAAGGAGTTTAGCTGGCCAAAATGCAGCCTCTACCAGACTCCCGCCTGGCCGAGTAGAAATAGGGGACTTTGGCCAAGTTAGGAATAAAAGCCTAGTAGGAGTTAATTGGCCTAGGAGTATTGCCCATGACTCCCCTAGCGTACTATTGACTCTATTTGTCCAATTTCTACTATTATACCACCAATCCGCGGAGCCTGGTGGAGGCTACCCAAAAGGAGTGTTCTGAGTCACCGGTGGCTCAGAGCACTCCTTGGTCAGCTAAACCCCTTATGATCTGTCTGGAGATTACTAGTATTCCTACCCAAGTACAGTGGGACGATCTTTAGCTCGAGACGGTGGGAGAGAGTCGACAGGGTGAGGGGACGGTAAGACCTTGTGCGGATTATTAAACGTGACTACGATTGGTTTATAAAACAATGGGGCGTGTGTGTCGTTTTTGTTACCTCCATGAAAAAATGGAGGTATAGTTTTGAGTGTGTCTGTGTGTGTGTTTGTGTGTGTGTTTGTGTGTGTGTCTGTGTGTCCGCATATTTGTGGTCATCATAACTTGAGAACCTCTTGATGGACTACAATGATATTTGGTATGTAGGTAGGGGTTGGGAAGACGAAAGTCAAGGTCAATTTTGGGCCCCCTGGTGTGTGGCCTTGGTACTGCAGCGCAACTTCCGGTTTTGCCATCTCGGTGTTCTGAACATGCTATGGTCAAGATTTTTGAGTATTAGATAGCTCTTGTTCTCAGGAAAAAATTACGTAAGTTTGGGCCCCCTAGCGTCTAGTTTGGGGATAGCAGGGGCATTTTTGTCAAAAACTTCTGACGAGGATAACTCAAGAAGGGAACAACGGATTTTCATGATTTTTGGTATGTAGGTACCTTAGACAATGTTGTACAAGATTAAATACTAATTATGCAAAATAGGAGTACATTTGCATGATTAATGAGGATATTATATCATGGCAGTTTTTTCAATGTATCTCTTGTCCTGGATGTGATATGGTCTTGACATTTGGCTGGTAGATAGCTTGCAGTGTCATGACAAAGTGGGGCAGGTTTCAGCCCCCTAACATTTAATTTCGGAACTGCAGGGGCGTTTTTGTCAAGACATTCTAAAGAGGATAACTGCAGAAAGGATTGATGGATTGGCATCATATTAGGCATGCGGGTACCTTAGGCAAAGATGTTCATAATGATATACATTTTAAGTAAATGAGGACTTCATTTGCATAATTAATGAGGAAATTGTATAATTCCATTGTTTTCAATAACTGGACTTCAATAAATGTAATACATGTTAACTATGATAGGTGGAATATAAGCAGATACCAAATATGGTAATGAGGAACTTATTTGCATAATTTATGTAAAAATTGCAAAAACGCTTTATGATTAATAATGGGAATTTTATAATTGTGACATGTGTACGTTAGTCAATGATGAACAATACCATGCATAAATTATGTTAATGTGTTAGTCAATTGCATGAAATTTACGAAAGCTCTAAATTTTCATGGAGGTATGAGGTCGCCGAACTCTAGTTGAATTTGAGTTCATTTGTACTTGGAGATTTTCCTAGTAGACGCAATCATACAGTGCATAACTGTTAACAATAGATAACTGTTAACAATAGATTAATAACAATAACTCTGTATAAGTTGATACCATCTTATCAATAGCATAAGAGGGCGATGACGGTAATGACACTTTTTATTCTGATATATATAAATCAGACTTTCCCAGCGTACATTCTAATGCAAGATTAGAACAGTTGTCAGAGTCAAAGTTCTGTCCATTCATATCGGAATGGATCCTGGACTTGGCTAATGATTAGCTGTAAGTTTAATAGTCAGGATGATATAGATGACAGCTAACTTATTTAATTACGTCACATTGTGTACGGTAGAAAGTCCGCCAGGGTATTGACCTTTCGCAGACAGGAACCAATATTATTAAGTGTGTCACATTTCAAACGTTTCCCGCCTTCGTTGTCAACCTTTCAGAGTAAACGTCTTGATCTCCAGGCAGCTACCGTTTCTGTCACAAACTGTTACCGTCAGACGAAGGCAGTTTGCAGCAGAAACGGGAGGCAAGGAAAAGTTCACAATTTTGCCTCCGAACTTTAACGTTAATCTCCAAGCAGATCTCGCGGTGGCATAAGATAGTACTAAAAGCTGAGTTTAGCCTGTAAAGGAGTTTTATTCCACTGCGTAGCGCATGCCTCGGTGGTCCTGCGTAGCGCGGTGGAATAAAACTCCTCTGCCGGCTAAACTCCTTCCCCAGCTTATGATACTACTAGTATCTTTTGCCACCGTGAGATCTGCTTGGAGATTATCCGAACATCTGCATCATAAACCTCTTCAATGCTGACGCTCGGAGACCAGAGCGGTGTACACTGCGACCCAGACAGGGAGGGCCACACCCGGTCCGCATAGGAATCAACAAATGGCCAGTTTTCCACGTTAGTACGCTGGTGTGCTAGACTCCTACACTGGTTTGACTAGATATGTAGTCCCTACAACAGTAGCCGCTGAGTGTGTGTACGGTCAAATACATCAGTAGCGTACGTAAATTCGTGACTCAGAGTTGTAGCAACTAAGCTGAATTTCGTTCACATCTGACTCGTGCCCTTCAGTTATATGTAGTCCGTAACATTCATACAGTGCATTTCTCTGTGTAAGTAACGTTACAAGCCGAACTCCCTCCCGCATACGCAAGTACCGTTGAACTATATCACCTGAGGACAAGAAAACAAACTATCGTTTGTTGCCGATCACACAATCTTATCCTTGGGTGTACGTAACTTGCGTCAGACTTGTTGAACGAGAGACTTGCCCTTAGTTTAGAAAATACAAATTGTTGATGATATTCTTGGTCCGATAGGTCAGAAAGGGACAAGCATCGATGTCGGGGAGAAACAGAGAACTCGGCGTCATGCACACAATAAGGAACAACGACGCTGTCTGTCGTTTCCCTGGTCATTTCATATTTCTTCACCGGGTTCTAAATCCACTCCATGAGAACACTTTCGAATTCAACAGCAGATTAATGGCTGTGGGGAGGGGAGGTGAACGGTATGCAAATATGTTACGCTAAGAAAACAGATTCACGTGGAGCGCTGACTTCGGTGTAACGTTATCGGGAAAGACCCAGAAAGGTGGGACTATTTGTCGACTTATTTCACATAAATGTGAACTAAGTTACATAAAATCAATACAACGTACCCTAATGCTGCTGAAGTCAACTACACAGTGTATTTTGTCGTGAAGGTCCGTAACCAGCAGAGGTGAGTAACATACTGTAAATGCAGAAACTTTCGCGGTGGTTCAATGTTCGCGGTTTTCGTGGCGATCGCTTCACCGCGAACTTAAAACCACCGCGAAAAGTCTATTTTCCCGCTACCGCGAAATTAAGTCTTTGCGAACTTAAATGCATTTGCAGTAATCCCCCAGTTAAAAATTATGTCATACACTTGTACCGATATATGACACTTTACTACACACAACAACAGAACCGAGAAGGGGTGTAATCTCCAAGCAGATCCTACTGTAGCATAAGATAGTATCAAAAGCTGGCAGAGGAGTGAAGCCGGCTTAGGAGTGTGTTTCGCTACCGCTATAAGGCAAATGGACACCTTTTGGCTGACTACACCTTGGTTAGTTTAGTACTATCTTATGCCATTGTAGAATCTGCTTGGAGATTAGAAGGCGTGGGCCTAAGGGAATACCCGAGGAAAGACATTTATACCAGATATGATTGATAAGGTGACTTACACAATGTAATCGTTACGATGAAATTAACTTAATGAACAGTTGCTTTTTTAACAGAACAGTTCTGTCAAACTAATAGGGTTTTCAGGACAATGCTGGTATAACAGTTAGATCTATTGGTTATTTTGTGACACAGAGATGACAATGCACCTCTAACGTTAGATATTTTATCATAATTGTACATACTAAAATAGGGGAGCATTCTCCATTGACAACCATTCAATTAAAACATAAACAAGCGTAGAATTGGTCGGGTTCCCTCAAGTCTGAAAAGTCTAATAACTTTGCAAATGGACTACATTGCAATATAATATTTTGAAGTTAAACAGATATTACATATTTATCTGTATTTAAAGACTCGTGAGCCTACCCGGTATCGTGAAAATGAACGTCTCGAACACGCCAATGATGCTTCAACGATTTAGTTTATTACAGACAATAACGACAAGTGACATGTGTGACGTCAGCAGGTGTCCAGTGGTGTACCCTGTGGGCCAGACAGGACCGGGTAGCTAGCGCGAGTTTTATCTGGGGACCGGCAAGTCGTCAGCCCGCCGATCTCTTATTAGCGCTCCTTAGAGTTTGAGCCCGAAGGAGTTATCACTACCCTTCTTCGGGCTTAACTCCCCGGAGCGATAATGTGAGGTCAGCCGGCTGACTGCCTTGGGGCCCCACGGAATAAAGTCGCTAGCTACACGATCCTGTCTGGCGGCCCCCAGGGTACCAGTGGTGTGGTGAGTCAGCCAGTTAGTGGCTGGCAGCCCGTGTTGCCCTGGGCGGCAGCGGCGGCCTGGAGGCGGGTGATGAGCTCGATGAGCCGCGCGGCCTCCGGACGCTCCAGCAAACCGTCATCTGTGGTCATGGCAACAACATGCTACAGTTATAAACGAGAAATGGTATCTAACACCCGAACAAAACTGTGAGCATTGCTAACGTTACTACATGGATACTATTCTGTTTTTGTTTTTGTTTTTTTCAAATACCGCTTGTCTGGATAACGCTAATGCGCCTTTATCCACATGGTAACCTATATCCGTTGTTTTTAAAAAACGAAATATTTCGGGATATCTAGTCGACGGACGTTAGTTTCAAGTTGCAATATTTTCATAGCATTCCAGTCTGAAACACTTAGACTCTACCAGGCTTCGTGGATCGGTGGTCTAATTGTAGAAATTGGACAAATAGAATCTATAGTACGCTAGGGGAGTTAGCCGGCCAGAAGAGTACGTTTCCTCACCACGAAGACTGTGCGGGGTCGCTATGTTCTTTGAAGTCCACTAATCGCTATCTAATATGTGCGAAGTAGTTTATTGCTTTCCGACTCGCCCGTGACGGGTCTTCTCGCGGGGGCCGGCAAAACATTTTATTTTCAAGCCATCCCGTCCTGCATCAAACGTTTGTTATCGTCATAAGCCCTCGGGTCGGCCATTGCATCCCAAAATGAGTCCTTTTTGCCTCCAAACTTCACCAAAAAGGTACAGCTTGGCCACACTCAACAGGGAAAAAATGCGATCTCTTTTCGCGACCGATTGCTGCAGATTGACCGCACAGGAATTTACCTATAGCGTAAACTGTTATCATGTTACATTTCATCGCAAAATTAACCTCACTATAGCCTACATTGTTTCAAAAGCATTTATATTTAAGCAAAAAACTCCGTCCAAAACATCATTTTTGCCGCGTTTTGTTGTCGATCCCAGTTTGACCTTGTCCCAAACCGAGCTGTTCCCCACTGGGCGCTGGCCGATTTATGACTTAAATTATCTCCAGCGCTGAGCTACTTCCTTTGTACAAATAACGGGGGGATTAATTTTATGTCGTTTGTTCATAGCGACCCCGCACAGGCTTCGTGGTGAGGATAATGATTCTACCGATCCACGGAGCCTGGTAGAGGCTATGAAACACTCGTCTGTCGACTTGATATCCCTACATACGTAAATACTCCGATTTTATATACAACGGATAAAGGTTATCCCATGGATAGAGGTCAACTACCGTTAACAGTTTAGAATGAAAATGGTTTTGAAATGCCATATGTATCTCTGACTAGTTTTCCATGGAACGTAACATCACCCACCGTTGACGTCAAAGAAATTGAAGATGTTGCCAATAGTAGTGGCGGTCTGTGCTTCCTGTGACGTCAGGGACTGGTTTCCGTCCAGGTCCAGAGGAGACAGAACTGCCACCATGTCCGGCATGTAGAAATTAACCTGGTCCATCGTGACCACACCGTCGCCTGGGGAAATATAATATAATTCACGGAATGATGGTCGAAGAAAAAGTATGATCATGAAAAGCCAGGCTTTGAAAAAAACTCATTTGGGGCGAAATCTTAGAATTAAGTTCTCCCTATTTAGTACTTCATGAGTGCATACTATGGATACGCTAAAAAGTAGTTACTCAAGCGATTGGACATCGTTTTGGAAACGGTCAGACGTTTCAACTACTATCCAGTAGTTTTCGTCAGTGATGATATCAATAAATGTCTTATAGTGATTATGCCCTCTCTGTACAATTTACAGGGCCTATACTATAGCTGCTTTCGTTCGTTCGTGCCAGCATCAAATGTAAGCCTGATGTTTTACGTTCCATTGTGCACCATCTACTTGAGAAAGTCCTGTAATACCCTTGTCACATTATCCACGATCTTCGGGCGTATCGATGGAAGATCAGCCATATTTAAGATCGACAGAGGGTTTCGCGTATTTTTCACCTGAATGCGTCCCTGTCACATATAAGCCATACTTTGTATCTTGTACAATTGTTGAGCACTAAAAGTTATTATCATAAGCGAGGCTCGGGCGATTGCCGCAGAATCGTCGTCCGATCGATTTTCACCAAATGTGACAGGGATACAACAGAGAAAACTCACAGTCAGCATCCAATGCCGTGAAGATGGAACCCACGGTGAGCTGATGTTCCGCCTCGTGAAGGGTGACGGCGCCGTCACTGTTGATGTCCAGGTTGTTGAAGATGTCCTGGGTCTGCCTGTGCACCAAAGATGCAGGTAGAGAGGTATTGGAAAACTTGCATGTAAGATCATAGTTATGAGGCAACGTTCAAACTGCTGGTACTTTTTATAGCGCACATCTATCTACTGCCTCTACGAGTACACTGCCTCGCAGCGCCCCCTCCATATGATTGGGTTCGACGTTATCAATGTAACACAAAGTGTCTACCGTCACTGTAGTAGTACAGTGTAATTGCAAATAGATGACAGACAATGTTTGTAATATACAATCAAATTCAACGGCACAGCTCATTTTTGTGGCAACTTTTCTCTGCTACACACTGGTCAAATATAGGTTCTGGTAACCGATTGAGACAAAATGGACGCGTGGGCAATTTCCTCTTCTCTAAGGGTGAACTCTCACTGTACTTGCGCCAAGCTTGCGTCACTGTAGGGTTCGTCAATGCGTCACTGTTGTGTTATTTTCTCGAATCCTTTATAATTTAGATATTGCGTACTACGTATAGGTATGACTTAGAAGACAACAAAATACACAAAAAGTAAGAAAATTCGTAGTTTATCTCTGAAATTCGTTGAGTATCTTTCGAACCCCACAGTGACGCAAGCGTGACGCAAGTGCAGTTTGAGGTCACCTTAAGACAGCATCACTATTTTGTGATTCACCGACACTGTGGCAAAATCGTCAAACCCGTTCATATTTTTGGTTGTAACAGTTTATAAATAGTTCTGCCTCAATGTTTATGGATGCGATCAGCTGGTGTGTTACGCCGAACGGCGGTTATACCGGCTATATAGATACAGATACAGATGCAACAGAAATCTAAAGAAAAGTTGAAGATTCTTACCTTCGAGCAGGCAGAGCGGTGGCTACGGAGAGCACGAGCGCCAATAACAGCATCATCTTGGCAGAGATGTATTCTGTGGTGCAGATCCGGACATTCAACAATGTATAGCAGGAGGGAGGGAGAGAGAAACAGAGAAACTGAGAGGAGAGAGATGAAAGAAGAATAACAGAAAGACTAATTCAAAAGCAATTCATATAAAAGGCAAAATGATAAGAGCCCATTTCAAACCGTTTTTACGTTCACCTGAAGACGTTCACCTGGTATAAGATCTGCTCTCGGATTAACAGGGACGAACAGAGTATCGTCTGACTATTTATTGTGTGTTACAGATACGCTGTGACGTCACATGTATGCAGGATCCAAGTGCACGTTCAACGCCTCCTATCCAAACACGAGTCGGATGCTCCTAAACTCCGGACGGTGAGGAAAAATCGAGAGATGAAGATGCGATAAGACCGTGGTACGGGCCATTTTGAAGGGAATGAGTGGTGTCATTTTTCTTGAATATTACTTCCTTATTTCAGCACAAAATTCCATAGCTGTATGTTTTTTGTTAGGAAGATCTACAACATCTTTGCATTATTCATAATTACGTATCAAACTAATTTTCCGATGATTTTGTATAATTTGTAAAGTCTGATAAATGGCCCCTAGGTGAACGATTGTAGTGTTGGCACAGTCTATATGCTATAATAATACGAGTATATACATATTTCCTAACAATGTCCGCCCCGGTATCACCCAACCTTTCACAGATCAGACAGGATGTTATATATCATAGTTATGTAACGTTCCGTCTGCAGAAAAAACACCGTCTGCAGAAAAGTGTCCGTAGCGGCAATGACCTTTCACAGACTGCAAATCAGTAAATTTGACCTGTTCTGTGACGTTTCTCCTCAACTTTCAAAAGTGTCTGCCGATTTAGTCTGACGATGCAAACCGTTCACCTTTATCTTCATGCAGGTGTTGGGAGGAAAATCGTTTCGTTTCTCTATATCTGCCCGTTTCTGTTACGAACGGTTAGGGAGGTAGTTTGTTACAGAAACGGACAGTTAGGGCAACGTAAGGATTTTGCTCCACACCATCTGCTAGAATACTAGTATTTCATAACTCTTGTATGCTGGTCAACGTCAGAACATAGCCTGAGATAGCCTGGCCATGGGTGGTACCATCTGGAAAGTAGTTCGCTCCGGCGTTCATTATATACTATATACAGATGCTTCTGTCCATTATAACAATATTTTCTGACGTTCATTATACGGAAGCTTCTCAACATAAGAGCGAACTATTATTAGGATGGTACCCAGGCTAACCCGGAGACAGGACCGGACCTCCCCGCGACCTAGGCAGGGCAGGGCCACGGCCGGCCGGATCCGTCCCGTGAGGAACAGACAGGTGGCCGGTAGTGCCCTTATCGTGGCGGCGTGCTGCCGTGCCAGAAGTTGATATGTTTGACTTCATATTACGTCGATGTTAAGTTGAATCATAGTTTAACGTTGCATCATATCACCAGATTTAGGACGAGCAAGAAGACTCTGCTGAATGTATAACGTTTTTAACTGTTGACTAAAACGAAAACGTGTGAATCTTTCCCCCAAGGCGCCGGTAGCGCCGTTATCGTGTCGGCGTGCTGCCGTGCCAGACTCTGTGTTGACATATTTGACTACACATGACGTCTCGTCAGAAACGTGGATGTTACGTTGAATCATAGTTTAACGTTGCATCGCCACATTTAGGACGAGCAAGATGGCCGGGCGGGCTCAGCCAATGTCTAACGTTTCAACTGTTGAGTAAAACGAAAACTTGTGAATCTGTCCTCCAAGGCAGGTGGCCGGTAGCTGCCGTGCCAGACTCGTGTTGAAATGTTTGACTACGTATGACGCCCTGTCAGAAATGTTGGATGTTAAGCTGAATCATAATTTAACGTTGCATCACCAGATTTAGTACGAGCAAGAAGGGCGGGTAAAAAAAGAACAGTACAAAATAGAAAGCCCGATACAAATAAAAACTTTTAAAAAAGGGGACCTAACCTCTGCTTGGAGAGTAGGGCTCAGCTGATGTCTAACGTTTTCAACTGTTGACTAAAACGAAATCTTGCGAAGCTTGGAGTGAGCAGAACATTGCCTAATACACACATTGAAAGGTTTCTGTCCTGTATGCAAACTCCTTGCTATGAATGGATACTGTTTGGTAATCATTAAAAAACGCCCGAAATACAATGCGATTCAAGTATTATTTCACGGTGTTGTAGCGGTCTCTACTAGACCAAGGCTGTCAACTATGCTGGAGGATGATTTGCCAGGGGGGTTTGGTCACTATAGGGTTTGACCGGTCGGGCAACACTCTTCATATCAGCACACTGGTATACCTAACAATGCAAGATAAAACACATAGAAACTGGAGGTGGCAACATTTATCCTGTGGTATTTTATTCACATCAACAGAATTGTACTGTCATCTACACTTGCTTGATTTGGAGATTTGGAGTTGTGAGGTGTACATTTTGTATATGTGCAGCTGCAAGTGGACCATTTCCTTGTCACTCTGAGAACAGTGCTAATGAATTTAGGAGGTTGGATTCTGAAAAAAAAAGACTCCATACAGTTTCTAAATCCTACCCTTTTCAGACATGTTTCTGACAGGCATTTACTGCAGTAGAGCAATATAGGGCAAGGCAACAGTAATACTCCAACATATGCCTCAGTGGTACGTACATTGTCAGGTAGACACCCTCCCAACCTCCTATCATACCCCTTGGTCTGCCTTGTTTTCTCCTATTGTTTTTTTTTTCTTGAAAAGATCAAAGAGCCCATATTTTGCTTCCCTTTCCTCCCACCCCAAATCATCTACTTATGTCATGTCCAGACTACATATCTTCATATTTTAGGCCAATACAAATGTAATGCTCTAAAAAAGAGAGAATCTATTGTACACTAACAGACCGACTTGTTTAACTTGCATATTACACTATGTCAATACGCCATTTATGTTCACATTCCTGTACTATACATGTATGTAGTTATAGACCTTAGACGAGTATCATTGTATTAATTGACTTATTACTGTTGCCTTACAATTGTACCATGTACAAATGTCGTGCAATAAAGTTCATTCATTCATTCTAATCACATCTGATTAAGATCCTGATCCTCCAGGCACTGATTGGCTGGCACAAACTTTATTTGACAAAACAGAGAATGTTTAGCCTGGGTACCATCCGGGTAGTAGTTCACTCCTATGTTTGCTTCTGCTATCCGTCTGGAGACGTGCACATTCTAATCATTTGCTGCCAACATCAGTTGATGAGCAAATTACGGAATGGGTTCTAGAGAACTTGTTTGATGACAACAGGCCCTCCTGCTAGCGGACGGAGGGCTTTTTAGGTGTTGGAACGCCTGTTCAAACGAGCGCTTGAACCCATTTCTTAATTTGCTCTTGTGTAGGGACCAATCAGCGCCCTCGTCCAAGATTTGGACGATTCCAGACATTATTATGGTCAAGGTACCCAGACTGTATGTGTAAACCTTTCCAGACTGTAAGTGACTGTATATAGTATATAATTATCGCCAGAGCGTACCCAGGCTACCCAGGGTACCCAGGCCAGAGATTGTTCTCACAATCACCAAACATGTTGCAGCTTCCCATGTCTATCATGTAACCAACCTGCCATGTATATGTAAGGAACAGTTACATCGTAAATGCATGCTTTTGCATATCACAGCTTTATTACGTGCATTTCAATTTTCTTACAAACTCTCAGCCCCAATATTCAGAAGGCTTTTTGCATCCTGTTGCATACAAATAATCACAATTGTTTAAAATTACCGCCATAAAGGAATGAAAGAAACAGAACATCACCTGTCCTGTCATATACTTGAATCTGACAGACGTTCACTTCAGAGGATAACACTGTAATTTCTAAACTAAAACATGTCATATTGGAGGTGTTTCTGGTGAACAACTAAAACATGTCATATTGGAGGTGTTTCTGGCTAACAGGATTGATGAAAAGGGTAAGGTTTCTTCATTTTGAGTTGACTATTTGGTATTGCTTCTTGTGACATTCTTTTAGCTTAACTGAGATGAGATGAAGCTGTTGTTGCACACAGCTAATTTGGACATAAATAGGTTTATACACAGAACTATGAACAATTAAGAGGTATTCTTTCATAACAAATCATTTCCTAGCTTCTTTGCTATGGATGGTACGGTTTAAAATATGCACTGCAGCAGTGTAGCCTGAGTGCCATCCTCCAAAGTGACCGCTGGCTCAATACTTTAATTTGCTAACCAATGTGGTTAGCAAGCGAAGGGATTGAGCCAGCTAGAGAGGATGGTACTCAGGCTAGTGGCAGTAAGGGCAGGACGTCCACAAGGCTGGTTGGCAGGTTACTTCAGGAGAGCATTGACCACGGCCTGGACGTTGAGGGCCTTGAGGTCGGTGTAAGTCTGGCCTGTCCCCACGAACACGACGGGCTGGCCGGTAGTGTAGGTCATGGAGATGGCCGCACCCACCTGGGGACAGCACAGAGGAACGGGATTAACAGGAACAGTTTGAAATACATAGTCAAACAATCATACACCTTAAGCTGCTGTCAATCAATTTTGGTTGGTGAAGGCAGGTTGAATGCCCCTTTGGGACTGTAAAAAAGTGGTTGCTGGTTGGGGAAGACAGGTGGTTGCTTGGGAGGGGGTCTTAACTGTGTAAACATGGACGGGACTGTTTCAATGTGGCCTCTGATGGCAGGTGGTTGCTCAGTCAGGTTTCACTGTATATTAGGTCAAATCCTTAGTCAAGTGCATCACCTTAAGTTGCAAATGTTCATAAATACATGTAAATATAGCTGGGAACCGATACAATAAATCTGCAAATGCTATATAAAGCATCTGTCTTCTCTGTCATGACCAGTAGAATATCAGCTGTGTTGCAAATGTTAAGAAACACACATAAATATACCTGGTAACCCCTACAAAAATCTGCAAATGCTATACTTCTCTGTCATGACCAGTAGAATACTGTATCAGCTCTTCAGTCAGCTAAACTGGTTCATATATCATGTCATATCTCCATCCAGTACAAAGTGGCCGCTGTATATCAAAGTCTGAATAGGATACAGTATACTCATAGGAACTGTTTGGTGGTTGAAGGTTGCACTCAACTGCAGTACATAAAGGCCCTGCATGGGGGCAGCGTCCAACTGACCTTGTCATCGATGGTGTTGAACTTGGTGAGCAGGATGTTTATTGTTGACTCTATCATTCTGTTAACCAATGCTTAATGCTATGACTGTGAAAGGTAAGAAGTAGATCAAAATCTCTCTGATGGATAAATCTTTCTTGCCCGATCGAGCAAGTGGGGTAGGACACGAACTTGCCCCATCAGTACTTTCACTTACCCTGGACAACTGACCTAGGATATAGGGGAATTCTTTTTACACCAGCAGGTACTTACATACATGTATATCCTATATTCTACCAACCTGATGAAACTATTTTTGGAAGTGACAACTGACCTTGTCATCGATGGTGTCGAACTTGGTGAGCAGGATGCCGTCGATGAGCCGCGGGTTCTCCATGCTGCTGAAGTCGGCCAGCGCCTGGTTAAACTTGGTCAGCTGGTCTACGGAGTCGTTTCCCACCAGGGCCTCCCCCACAAACAGCACCAGCTCAGGTTGGTTCACCTTGATCAGCTGTGGCGGGAGGGAAGGACAGTGGTGTTAGATTACCTAGAATGGTTTAGTTCCCCTCCTAACCAATGAAACAGTCGACACATGCGGACTGGGGCCTTGGGGGCAGCTGGGTTCTGGGATTCAGAGTGAATAGACACCGAGTCATTTCCCACCAGGGCCTCCCTGACAAACAGCACCAGCTAAGGCTGGTTCACCTTGATCAGCTGTGAAGGGAAGAAGGATAGCAGCAAATTAATTCTCCTCTACTTTGCTCTTGTTATTTCCTTGGACCAATAGGCTTCAAAACACATGAACGCCTGTCGCCATAGTGCCGATACTATCTGCTCATCATCCGGTCCACTGAATTTTTCAGGTCCGTTTTTCCAGACCAGTCCAACAAGAAAAAACTGTTTTGTACCGGTACCCCCCCCCCCCCCCAACGTAAGTCATGATACCACAGCTGTGTCAATCTGAGGCTCATGTTACAACCAACCTTAGACAGAGCCCTCATGAGTGGTTCGTTGTCCTGCATGCGGCCAGCAGTGTCCACCAACACCACGTCAATGCGCTGTTCACGAGCTGCAACAAACAACACGCTGCATTAGGGTATGGGCCCCATCTTGAGGCTTATTATTCCATGGTAGACACTATAGTAGGCAGAGAGTAGCAAGAGACAGACAGGCCTGGAGACAACTCTCCATCTTCATGTCTACCTTGTCCCCCCCAACAACCAGGAGGTCAAGGGACTAGGTGAGGTGAGGTGTGAGCACTATTTGGACCATATGTCAAGATAAGGATCAATGAAATGATCTTTAAGATCTTGGATGAATGATAAGTTGGGACATTATTCATAAGAACAGTTAAGAAAATATCTGGCTGTCCTGTCTCATGTATAGAATCAACACAGTCAAAAAACAGTAAACCAAAGCTCTTCACGATTTTTGTTGAAGTGGGTCACAAACAGAACACCCACCAAAGTTCAAGACTTCTTGCAAGTTTTGATCCACTGCTCACTGAGTCAAGTGTTCTATCTGCATAATGTGACCTCATGGCAGCAGTGGATTGTTCATTCTTAGACAAAGACTGGTGCTATTCAGTCAAAAATTTGGGTGAGTCCAATTTTTCTGTTGGATATTACAGATAAACTAGTTCAAGGAAGACCTCATAGCTAATGTTAGTGATTGATTGGAGATCCATTCTCTGTTGCTTAAGGGGGCACACACCAGTTTATTTGGGGTTTCAATTGGAGGCGGCATACCCTAAAGTCTAGCGACCAGCTCTACCAGGGAATTATCCTGAACCAAAATAACTGTATATCTGGTGAAAGCATATTCCTTTAGCTACAAGACAAACTAAGTTTCGATCCTTCAACTTCTCTGATTTTAAAAAATTAGAGGGAAAAAACATTATTTTCATGTAAAAAATAATGCAAAAAATCGGGCATTTTGGCATTGAAAGAAAAACACGAAGATGATTTTTCCGGCAAACACGACTGATACTGTCAGAAAGAGGAAAACCTAACGAGTAATCCAGCTAATTATAAAGAAAATTCTAGTACTACAGTTTTTTTAATCATCCACGGCGCGCGGCATTACAACTAGGCTTAACACAGGGCTTCAGAGGTCAATCTAGGTCACGAGCCTAATCACATTCAGGCGTAGGAATATCCCGGAAGTAAGACGCGGACCAAAACACAATTTGCACCGAAAACACACCATTTCCTACGCTTTTCAGCCATGTAACCGTTGAATGTCATTTCGCAGGAAATAATGAGAAATGTCAACTCAAACATGGACCCTCGGAAGCCTTTCGTCACTTTTTTCTCGCGCACTAGCTCGGACCCCTGTCGCGGAAGAACTGGTGTGTGCACCGTTAATGTCAGAACTTGTACAAGCCCATGATATGTGACTTTAGCATGTACAGATTGTATACATGTAATATATGATGTAAATGTGTAACTATTATGTATATAAATGTAACAGGTACTTTTCCTCCCAGGGTTAGCCCTTGACAATAGCCCCAGGCTAGTTGGGCAACCCTGGCTGTTTGAACTTGTGAACAGCTGAACAAATAAATAAATAAAAATAAAGGAAGACCCACCAAAGTTGATGGCCTCCATAGCGATGCCTGCTGCATCCTTGCCGTAGCCCTTCTCGTACAGTTGCACCATCTTGACCCCGCTGTGGTGCTCGGGCGGGTGGAGGGCCGCCATGCGCCGCGCGTGGGTCCGCAGCTGCTCCACCGCTCCCGCTCGGAACGTGTCACAGGCGGCGATCAGCACGCGGAAGCCGTTCTCCACCAACCAGAAACAGATCTAGATGGAACGTTTAATGGAACGTTAGGATGTTTGGGACTAGAGTATCTAGCCATAACAGTGAAGGAACAATGTTAGGATGTTTGGGAGTAAAGAATCTAGTCATAACAGCGATGGAACAATGTTAGGATGTTTGGGAGTAAAGTATCGAGCCATAACAGCGATGGAACAATGTTAGGATGTTTGGGAGTAAAGTATCGAGCCATAACAGCGATGGAACAATGTTAGGATGTTTGGGAGTAAAGTATCGAGCCATAACAGCGATGGAACAATGTTAGGATGTTTGGGAGTAAAGTATCGAGCCATAACAGCGATGGAACAATGTTAGGATGTTTGGGAGTAAAGTATCGAGCCATAACAGCGATGGAACAATGTTAGGATGTTTGGGAGTAAAGTATCTAGCCATAACAGCGATGGAACAATCTTAGGATGTTTGGGAGTAAAGTCTAAATGACATGTACACCGCAGTGTATAATACGAGCTATAATACGACTGGATACCAGGCTGATATACCTTACGTTATGGATATGTGCTGATTACAGCAGGTATCAAAATGTAACACAGACAAAATGTATCAAAATATAATCACACAATACAGCTACAAAGCTGCAAGAATGGTGAATCAACAAAAATGTCTTCTAACCAATGCATGTTGCCGTAAACTAGTAGCATTGAAATTACAGTGAGTCACCTACCAAACGTCATAACTCAGCATGTTCTTACCTTAGCCAGATTGGTAGACTTGCCGACCCCATTGACCCCACAGAAGGTGATGGTGTACGGGCGGTTCTGGCTCTTGGCTTCCATCACGTCACGAAGAATGTCGATACGGCGCTTTGGGGTCAGAATCTGGACCAGGGAGTCACGGATGGCCTGGCGGATGGTAGACGTCACGCCTTAAACCACACAAGATGGAAAAGGCTTACTTCGATGAAGATTAGACATCCAAGTAATAGGATATGCCAAAAAGCAGCTGTTACTCAAGCAACTGGATATGCTTTTGGAAACGGTCAGACATTTCAGATAGTATCCACTATATTTCGTCAGTGACAAGAGATAGTGGATACTATCTGAAACGTCTGACCTTTTCCAAAATCATATCCAGTTGCTTGAGTAACTGCTTTTTGGCATGGAACAGGCTTGCACTGTACTTACTAACTGAGATTTTCTTTTCTTTACAAACACGAACATGTCTTAGACGATGCTCCCAATATGGAAATTAGGTTAAAAACAGGCACAAACCCTAATGGATCTCCATTACTGATACTAAATGTAGTATCACTATTCTTCCTGGAGTCCTACAATTCATAACAATAAAAACAACACATAAGCAACCAATCTTGTACAATTAGTGAACAGAAAATTAACAAAATAGTAAATTAGTGAATTCCTACCAAACATTTGTATACATCAGCTATAAGACTGAAACACACTATCAATTGCTGATGAGCTAAAAGCTTGTTTCAACACTGAACTATCGTACATGGACATTGTCTTACCACTGAAGGTGCCCAGCACCCTCCCCTCCAGTTTAGTAGCCACTGATGTACACAACTGGTCAGCGATGTCAGCCGCCACGTTCTTGCCTGGACAAGGAGAAGGTGACACATAAAATTTCTTTACAAAACGTACATCATCTGCAAGGAAACACTTTTTTGTTGCTCTCTGGCACATATATTTCTTCATTCATAAAACACACTAGTAAAGTGCTGAAAATGGAATATGTTTTCTTGTACAATGACAGACCAACTGGTCAGCGATGTCAGCTGCCACGTTCTTGCCTGGACAAGGAGAAGAAGATGAATGAAAATTTATTCTTCACCAATCCATGGCTGACTGCTTTACAAAAAAATTCTAGGTACATCATCTACAAGGTAACTTTATTCCTGTTGCTCTCTGCCACAAATATTTCATCATTCGTAAAACACAATAGTCAAGTGCTGAAAATGGAATATGTATCCTTGTACAATGACAGACCTGTTAAAATACCATGCACATGAAATATCTGTGATCCTACATATGCGGAGAAATGACATGTAGGATGACAATTCACAAGAAAGGTAGCAAAAGTCGAGCTGAAACTTCTTCTGTATTTTTTTTAATAGAGATGTCATTAAACTTAGCTTAGTCTACCATCAAAAATTTGCCCCTAAAAATGCAGAAAAGACTTTTGAATTACCTGGGGGAGCATGCCCCTGGACCTAGGAACATGCATAAAATTTGGTCAGCAATATTCCCCCCACCCACTTATACGAAATTTGCTGCTTCCACCCCTGTACTGTCCTCCTTGATGGTGACGTCCTTACCAATCAGGTGATCTTTCATCTTGTCCAGCACTGGAGCCATGGCCTCAGCAGTGACGGTCTTCTGACCAACCAGCCCTTTGAACATGTTGAACACACCAAAACCACTGAAAAACAACATACACAAACATTAACAAATCAATCAATTGAAAAACAAGATTAATTTTTAGTACACATATATATAGTAGTAGCAATAGTAGTATCCAATATTTCATTATACTGCTGCAGGGTTCCCTGATACGGGTAGGCAGCAGTCAGATAGTCTTCACAACGCGCTTCCATGCATGCTGCTCTGTCCAGTGGGTCCACCCTTGTATATACAGTTAAAAAGATTTCTTTGGGTTAATACTAGTACATTTTTGTCACCAATGCACCTTTAGATATGTCAAACATAGCAAATTGAATGAAACAATCTTTACCTGGACTTTTTGCTGTCCTTCTGCTGAATCTCCTCCTCATCATCATCTTCCTCCTCCTCCTCCTCTTCATACAAATCCCCAACACTCTTCAGCTCACCACTCATGGAACCCACCCAGGCACGCTGGTATCAACAAAAAAAAATTTGAAGGTTCTTGGTGGAAGTCAATGTTTGCATATTGGCCCTACAAATCCATAATGTGTTTTTGGCACACAGTTAGACAGATTAGCCGAAGAGGCTCGGTAGGCGTCACTCCACCGTTAGGGAAAGTCGTGTAAAGGGCCTTTCCCAAGGGCACAACATTGGGGCATGGTGGGCACTGGGTATCAAACTTGGGATCCTTCAATTCTGAGCCGAATGCTCTACCAGTTATGTCACACCACTGCCGCCACTGGCATTTGAGTAATAGAAAAACACACTGGGTCAAATACATTTTGTTTCCACCTGTAATATGTTAGGCACTGTACATGCATATCTAAACAATTTTACTTAAATCCCTTCTGAAACTGCCCAATAGACACCAGAGAACAGGAGTCATATGTGTTTACACTTTACGATCTGTCTCTTGTCACATATAAGAAAAACTGACAAGGAAATATGTTCAATGATAGGTAATCGTAAGCTCACAATGGTCTTGTATGAGTGAACATTCACATGTTATGTCTGCCACTGTCCTAATGAATAGCGAGTTAGAAGTGCTGTTGAAGGGCAGACTTCCGTATAGGCGAATACAACTCGTTTCTCACCTCAGTATCCCCCAGGTCCTCCTCCCCAGCCATGGTTCCGTTACTCTCCTTGTCTCCACTGAAGTCCAGAATCTTGGCGTCCTTGCTGGAGCCACCATGGGCCCACTTGGTGGGGGCTTTACCTTTCTTCTTTTCCTTCTCCTTCTCAGGTTTGGGGGATGTTCTGAAAATATCAATAATTTTCTTGTTACAAAAACTTTAGAAGGAGTTTAACCTCATTACTGTGAATTCAGTATAAAAGAGAAGTCATTTCAGCAGTTTCAACCAGTGGCTTGTCATGGATATGTAGTGTGGCATCACATTTTCTTTAAGTTTCGTTGCAGTGAGAGATTCTTCATTAAAAGATAAAATGTCTAGGGTAAGACAATCTTCTAACTCGTATGTGTCAGTCAAAGCTATGACTGCTCTACAAGAGGTTTTTCTAGTCTAGCAGAGGTTTTCAGAAGCTCACCCTATGTTCTTTTTGCTTCCTTTGCCCGTCATCTTCTTGAAGAACTCCTCCCTGTTGCGTTGGATGGTGTCCTGCCCCTCCCCTCCCCCTCCCCCTCCTGTGTTCACAGTCCCCCCATTGATAACAGCTGCTGGAGGAGCTGGCTCAGGAGCTGAGGAATGATGGATAAAACATCTATGATTAAATGTAATACTTTTATTTTGCACACAATGAAATATGTACAATTTTAGCTCTAGACACGATCAGTTTCTTTTTGTGCAGTTTTGAGAAATAGATGTAATACACTGTCACATCACCAAGTATATAAAGGTAGACAAGTCCTGCCATAATAGCTCAGCCTACATCTACTTCTTCTACAGAAGAAGAGCCAAGCAGAGTGTGATTAATACATCATTTGGTGTAGCCTTAATCGTAAGGGTCAACTATCTATAGGTCTTCACTATCTTTGTTTTGTCTTCCTACATCAAAAAGGGACGAAAGGAGAAGGAGAAGAACACTCCAGAAAAAAACACTTTCCCCATCCCTAAAAATGCACACTCCAGCAGTGAGGGTCTTACGAGAAGAAACATGTGGAAAACATACTACCGGTAGTATCTAAGACTGGTAGAGAGATGTAAATGTACTTACGAGCTTTCCCTTTTTTCTTCCCAACATTTTCCTTTTCTTTCTCCTTTTTCTTGTCGACCTTGAGGGAAGCCACGGATTTCTGCGACTTCTGAGACTCCTCAAATGTCCTCATCTGCCTGGGTTGCTTAGCTTGGTTCTTTGCCGAGGCTTCCGCCTTCCTACACAAACAAAATTCAATATGACATGATACTTGGCATCATCCTGCCAAATACAAAGGCATAAAGAATAGATCAAAGTAGGTCTCAATGGAAACATGCGTACAGGACAGGTTGAGAATACTAGTATGTGAATCATTTTCAGAATTCTTCGTAATTGGTTAAGTTACAGCAATGAAAAGCATCTGAACCTAAATATTTTACCAAAGCTGCATGCAACCTAACATATTGTATGACAGAAATGCCCAGACTTACTTCAGGAGTCGCTGAAACTCCTCCGTAAAGTCGAAGTCTCGCATGACATTTCCATCTCTGAGGTCTTGGGCATATTTATCACGAAACTCTCGACGCACATCGTCAATAAACTTGTCAATATATGACAACTGAAGTATCTTTTGATAGGCAACCTGCAAAATAATACAAGGAGCTGGAACATTCAAACTGCATCGCTGCATCAGAACACTAACATTTAGTCAAGAATGTCATCTGTTGCTTTAATACAAACAGTTACTAGTTACAACCAAACAGTCAAGCGTGTCTAACATGCTCAACTCACTTGACTGGTCCACACTGGCAGAGAGGAGACAAGAAGCACGACTTCATATGTTTTATAAAATCCAAAACAAACTTGTCTCTTCCGACATGCCACTGTCCACCAAGGATCACCTGAGACCCACCCGCACAGAGAACAGCCTTACCTTTCGAATTCCTCCATCTAGAACTGACTACCACCGAAACTCTTTCTACATCAAAACAGCTCGCGAATGGAATGCCCTCCCGGAACATATAGCTCAGGCGAAAAACTTGGAGGCATTCAAAAATGCCCTCCATGCCAGCCACTAAACATCAACCAAGTCTACGGGTACTCGCCGCCACACAACAACATGGCGGTCAGGGAGCGGCGCCCCTGCCCACTGAGGAGCCAAAAGCCACCAGCCACAAATCAGCCCCACAAACCTGCACCCAGAAAATGACCCCCTTCCCTAGTGCCTAGAGTCCTCAACATAATGAGGTTTGGCGCTTGAACGAAGAAGAAGAAGAAGAAGAACAGTCATCAGAATGTCCTATATGTTTGATGGAAGTCAATGTCACTGCAGTCACCAAACAGACTTTCGGCGCTACATGTCATCATCATCATCATCAGCTACATGTACCAATGCATAGTTCTATACCTTACAAACATTGACCCACTGAAGGTCTATTTTTTAATTCTATAATGAAGTTGAAAATACTGTGATTTTGTGAGCAACAAATTACCGGTCCAGTATAACAGACAAGTGAGGGTGTGGACTTTTAACAACAACATCAGAGTGAAACTGTAGTATGGCTCACCACAAAAATCAACTCAAACTCATTGTCCAGCTTGTACTCCAGTGTGAGGGAGCCATGCTGGAAGGAGCTGACACTTCCACGTTCCTGTGGAAAGAGCATCATAATACAAGGGTTAGCCAGTTGATATCATATAGTTATGGTTACAGTGCAGTATAAAGGTCCTGTATCATTGATTTCATAAGATGATACTATTAATCTATCTTCTTCTAGCACATGCATAATCATATGCTTACTTGTGATTGAGAAAATAATAGGCTGTTTAAGCATATCCTTAGCCTGTAATTTGAGCATACACTGATGCCAGTGTGCAATGTTATTTGCTTGTTTTTAGTTTAGATTATTATAGTGCCAACACAGATCCAGGATCCAGAACAGGATATGATAGTAAAGACATAAAATAATTTGACTCATTCTTATATCGTTATATTTTCATTTCTGTATTTACTTTTACAAGTCTATTAAAGACTTTTATTACTCAAATCTTTTAAATGATTAGTTCACTGATGGCACGGACGCAAAGACAAGAATCCAAAGATAAAATTTGATGGCACGCGAAAGTCATTATCTGATTTATAATATGATAATTTTTACAGGTGGTCATCCATATGGCAGACTTCACTGACAAAGTAAATAATGCTTTCAGTAGAGAAGAGTAGCAGTCCCTCCCACCGTTCCTTGATACTTCACGTTGAAAGATTTCAACTTCCATCACTTTCCGAAGTTACTTTCGTTGTGTTGTTAACTAGGTGAATAATAAAGAACGTTCTAGGCTGATGTCGTAAGCATGCTGCATAGCGTTACCTGCAGTATGACTGTCTTGATCAGCGCATTCACCGGCTCTGTCAGGACCTGATTCACCCCCTGGAAGTACCACAGGACGATCCCGCCCTTGCTGAAGATGGTGAAGAGATCTAGCATCGTGAAGGGTTTCTATAGCTTACAGAAGGGACGCACTAGGATAGAAATATTGCGGCATTTGTTGAGCACGCAGTTCTCCGCTTCCTCACTTCTTCTTTATCTTCTTTTACCTCACTTCCGCTTCCCTTGGAATTCTCGCGAGAGTCAGAACATCTCGTGTCCTGGGAGGGCCTTGGGGGTAAATCAGATGGATACACAACAGGGTCTAGATCAGTTCTTACATCATCACAGATGTGGATCTGTCTGTGTAGTATCAGCTTGAAAAGAGTAGCAGCTTTATAACAGCAGGCGTTGTTTGGATGTTGACAATTCAAGGGGTTAGTTGATGTCCTTCCAGGTAACGACCATCTGATGAAGGATGTTAACGATTTGCCCCTTGCAAACAACCATTTCCGGCAGGTCATGTCACACCTCCGTCACACCCCACACGTCACGCACGTCTCATATCCGGGTTGGAGGGAACAGAGAGTCACACGCAACGTTACGTACAAACGTTGTAACGACAGCACAGCACGTCTACGTTTTATCTCACAACTCTCCTCTACAGGCGCAGGTTCAGATCTGATTGTACCGTTCGATAAACAGGTTAGTAAAGCCACTTATAAGCAAGTACAAGAAAGACACCGACTGTTTGTAGAGATAGGAAAAGTGCTAGCCCATGACGAAGCTGCCATGAGACCATATGCGACCCCGCGTGATCGGGCACATTGCCCCCAGGGTCAGGCACAACGTAGTCAGACTGAACGTAGTCTTACTGGTGTACAGATATGAGTGTTTACGGCCACTGCGATATAGGCGAAACTTAAGAACATAGCAAAAGTATGCGGCTTCAGCGTTACGTTACACATTTGTTGTTGCATCATGTTTTGTCCCTGATCGATATATCCAGCAACTCAATGAGTAACTTATGTTCATTATGTTCGGTTTCCATCACAGTTGACTTTGACTTGAGACAGTGATTTTCAGCTGCTACATTCTCTTCAGGGTGAACTTTACAGATATTGTAACCTCCTTGATTAAAAATAAACTCAGCTTCATTTGCCATTGACCAAGACTCAATAATGAAAAAGAGTCTAGCTGGTCTATAGGAGCCAATAAGTAGTAGTTGTGCATGTAGATTTGTCAAAAGTCAATAACAAATCAAGGTAAATCAAGGCTCCTTGCGTGAATTAAATCAAAACTAGAATCCACAACCCCATACCTTCACCAAATGATCCTAACCTGCTGTATTAATTGTTTTTTCATTAATTATGTAAATAAGGTTCTCATTTGCATAAATCATATAACTTGATCATCTCCTCCACCAAACAACAGACATATGCTACCCAAACAAACGCTTCCCAAAACATAACCTTTGCGAAGGTATTAAATGAGGCAAAGAAAATTACTTTTAGCAACCTGTACTTCCTTCTCAACTATGGCTTTTAGTTTTACCATCAAGTTGCATGTTAAGTGCATTCGTCTGCTTCCTCCACCGAATGATGTAACTACTCTAAGGCCAAAGCCGTTGAACAGTTCTCTTGTGCATGTAACATAAGGTTATATAGAAACTGTCGCATTTTTCATAACCTATGGCATGGAGACAGAAACTATGAACAAAGAGGTGTCAGTATCTACCATGGCCTGTGGGAGCCTTGATGAGAGATATGTGTTTTCAGAACTCTACACTCATGCAGTATAACAGCATGGTAGCTTGTTTTGCATTTGTGTTGATTGTGCTATCTTTCTCCATGACATTGGTAAGTAGTAAGTGGAAGCAAATCCTTTGTGTAGCAGTGACCCAGCCTCACTGTTAAAACTGTTATATGTGAGACCTCAATTCTAAACTAAAGTCATATGACTCTTGAGCCCTGACTTTGTGACCACATGATAAAGTCCAGTTTTTGTTATGTTACATAAATACCCACTTGTGATCAGTTGGAGAAAGCTGGCCATGTTTTAATACATCTATTCAGTAGGCTTTGTTTGTAGAATCCCATGAATGTAAATGTTGATCACATGATTGCCATGCCTGTCATGGTGTCAGATTTATTAGGTAAACCCACTGGTTTCAAACCTTTGTTCACTGCAAAGGACTGATTGCACGTCACAGCATGTATTCATCTTTGGTGTGCTTTAGTTTTTGTCTCTATGGCCCCGTTCATACTACAAATCATATTTTGAGCCGCAACCACAGAAGCAGGATTTATCATTTTATGTGGCTCACGCAAATTGCGAATGGGGCCATAGTCTGTACAAAAATGTGGCTTCAAACCGGCTTACTCCTTATATTGACCTGGTTATGGGTCACATGGTCATATCAAAATTTAGGTATTTTCTGCGCCTTTGCTGGAATATTGTGTGGATCCTATGGATAAGATCATATATGCCTGTGGCATGCTGCTTACCCGATTCCGATTTGAAGGCTTAGTATAAACAGGGCCTATGTAAACATACACTGCATGATGTGTACCAAAATATTACTATGTATGTTAGCCTGCTATCCAGCTGTATTATAGCTCCAGAGTCTCTTCTGTCCTCTCTGCTGAAGAAGAGCCAGAAGAGACTTGGGAGCTATAATTAGGCTGGATACCAGGCTATAATTTTATAAATATGTTTCTCTCACATCAATATACTACATGCTTCTGTAATAATTTGCAAGTGTTGTAGACAGGAACTGAGTGAAAGTGAAACTTGGAAGGGTGCCTAGTTCTTTTGGGGTACAATTGTTGGCATGACGTGGCAATGACTTTGCAGTAATACCGAAACTGAAATGAAGAGAATAAAACTGAAACTCCCACTTAGTCAGATCAAGTTTTTAACCTCCTTGGTCAGATCATCTGACCAAGGAGGTTAAAAACTTGATCTGATCAGATCCCAACGTATCAGGCATCTAAACTGTTACTTGTTTTCACACAGAACAGCACACAGCACAGTGAGGATGTCGGAGAACCCAAAGACAGAGTCATGCCCAGTGGCAGATGACAACGGAAGGAAGTGGATTCCTCCCAACCTGCCCAGCCGCTGCACCTGGCACCTGGGAGTGTCTGCAGACAAGTCTCCACATGTTCACCTGCCCCCAAGGTAAGGACTGGAATACTGTAAATGCATTTAAGGTTGCGGGGATTTAATTTGCAGTAGCGTGAAAAAGGACTTTTCGCGGTGGTTTTAAGTTCGCGGTAACACCAGGCACTGTAGTCGTTTACTGCCATGGAAAAATGTTCGCGATGTTTTTAAGTTTGCGGTGAAGTGGCCACCATGAAAACCGAGAACATTTTAAACCACTCCAAAAGTTTCTGCATTTACAGTATTGATCTCAGAGCACAGTTTCAGATGTGTCTGCAGTTTTGTATCACCATTTCAGGGAAATTCCTCGCAAAGCTTGAGATGTGGATATAATGTAGGCTGGGACAGTATCCTAGTCTAGTCTGGCTGCTTGAAAATAAATACAGCTGCATGAATATTAGGAATAGGATATTGGTAATACGTATTCCCATTTTTTTTTTTTTTTTGTATAAAAGTTGGCAAGGGTGATCATGAGAGAATTTTCATTATGTCTTTAAGTCATTTTCTTGATCCTTCAGTAATTACTTTGAATCTAAAGGTAATGATAATCATATCCGTTCATATTGTTTAGCTGGTGCTAACTAATAAATGACACATGTTGTTTGAATTGAAGGAAACGTCCAGAGAAGGTTGTCCCCAACATCCTCAACATGATCGGCAACACCCCACTGGTCAAGATCAACAACATCTCTAAGACTTTTGGTGTCAAGTGTGAGCTCTGTAAGTCTTTAAAATCTCATGTCCACCTCCTCTGTCCCGTTCTAAGAATAGTTAGCAGCAGTGTTCTAGCCAGCCTGAATTTTTTTTCCATGCCCTGGATTATGAGTGGAAATCCTGTTGAAGGTTTGGCAATCCTTGTGGGGGTCCGGGGGCTTGCTCCATGGGAAAATTTTGAAATGCTATTTCCTGTTTTTTGAGTGGCAAATTTTGCTGGCAGACTCTGCTCGATTCAATTAAAATCTTTTCATGCTGATTTTTGTCCAGCACAGAGGATGGAATGGGCAAAATTTTTGTCCTTCCCCAGCAGCAAAATTCTGTCAAAGGGGAGAGGGACGGATGCTGGCTAGAACCCTGATTAACAGTCTACCATCATTAAGCGCTAGTCACACACTCGACAAACTTAAGCCATATTTGTTAATTGAACTTGAAAGAAGGTTGCTGAATTTTCTGTGACGTGGGTACCGTACAGACTGCAGGTGACACTGTTGTGTTGTGTTGTAGATGGGAAGTGTGAGTTCTTCAATGCTGACACCTGTTGTGTTGTGTTGTAGATGCGAAGTGTGAGTTCTTCAATGCTGACACCTGTTGTGTTGTGTTGTAGATGCGAAGTGTGAGTTCTTCAATGCCGACACTGTTGTGTTGTGTTGTAGATGCGAAGTGTGAGCTCTTCAATGCTGACACCTGTTGTGTTGTGTTGTAGATGCGAAGTGTGAGTTCTTCAATGCTGACACCTGTTGTGTTGTGTTGTAGATGCGAAGTGTGAGTTCTTCAATGCTGACACCTGTTGTGTTGTGTTGTAGATGCGAAGTGTGAGTTCTTCAATGCGGGAGGCAGTGTGAAGGACAGGATTGCCCTGCGTGAGTTCTTCAATGCCGACACTGTTGTGTTGTGTTGTAGATGCGAAGTGTGAGTTCTTCAATGCGGACACCTGTTATCAAGTTTGATAGACTTTATGTTATAATTTTAAGATAAAGCGCTTACCAACAAGCATACAGTACATTCAAAAATGTTTGCTAGACCTTTACCTGAGGTCCTCCTTATACCTACATGTATACTAGCAGCTAGTTTCTTTCTACCTGTAGTTTTGTCAGCCGCCGTGCCCTGTGCCTCTTTCCGGGCGATGAAAGCACTTAATCTTTTGAGTTTCTCCAGCTAGGTCCTGTACTAGGTGTTTTTTTGTCTTTTACTTCTGCCACCTTATGGTACCAAAGTCATATAGCAAGTTTTCTATTCTGCAGCAGATGTGAATTTGTCAAAGGTATATGTAATGCAACCTGTGTTTTGTTTTAACTTTTAAGATGCTGATCTTTTGCCATGCTCTGTGTCTACAAGTGTTGTACGAATCTTTCCAATATGAAAACTGGCATTCCTCATATGCCCTAAATCCGCCTAAATCTACTATGAGTCATACTATAGTATGAGTTCCGCAAGATGGACAAACATGAACATGACCAAAGTCCAGCAGACGGAAAAGCTCAAGTGCAGCTACACACCCCTTTTCTATATTTGTGGTGTACCGTTTACATGTCAGGGTTCTAGCCAGGATTTTATTTTAGCGTAGGGGGAATGGCATGGTAGCGGGTCATTCTGAAAATGTAAAGTTAAAAGTTGGCACTCTGTTAACATCACATGTAATTTGAAGGATTCTTTTATCAGTTTATTGTTTATTGTTCATTGACTCCTTTAGTTGTTAACATATCATTTTGAGTGGCATATCATCATTTTTAATTGTTCAGACATTGATTAGACATTGTTGAACAAGCAAATGATAGCAAAGCATCACTACACTAGTTAAAAATAAGCGTAGTGACCATTATTTTAGCGTAGTGGTCACAAATTTTAGCGTAGTGGCCCACTACGCTAAAATGCACTAGCTAGAACCCTGCATGTATTGTCTTTACTGTATTCCTGCAGGTATTGGCCTGGCCCTGGCTGCCGCAGTGAAAGGGTACCGATGCATCATCGTCATGCCAGAGAAGATGAGTATGGAGAAAGTGAACATCCTGCGCGCCCTGGGAGCAGAGATTGTGCGCACCCCGACAAGTGCCTCGTTTGATGCACCCGAGTCTCACATAGGAGTGGCACAGCGTCTGAACCAGGAGATTCCTAACTCACATATCCTGGACCAGGTAGGACACTGTAGGGCACTAGGAAATACGTAGACTAATGCAGAGTTGTAGCCAGCCTGAAATCATTTTCCGTCCCCTCGATTTTGAATCCTATCAAGCACCCAAGGCACAAGAGGTTGCACAACGTTTCTAGGGGTGTCCAGACATGTTCCCCGGAAAATTTTGAAATCTAGACCCTCTGAAACCCTTTTTGAGGTGTAAATTTTGCTGGTAGACTAAGCTGTTCAACGCCATCTGGTTTGGTGAAAATACACAAGGGAGACAGTTTTATTATATCTTTACATATCAATTTTTGTCCATAATAGAGGACGGAATGGGCAAATTTTTTTCTGTCCCCAGCTGCAAAATTCTGTCAAAGGATGTAACGACAGTTGCTGCTGGCTACAACCCTGGACTAATGTATAAAATGTTATGTCTCACATCAATATTCTACAGGCTTCTGTGATAATTTGCGAGTGGGGTAGACAGAAACTGAGTGAAAGTGAAACTTGGAAAGGTGCCTAGTTCTTTTGGGGAACAATTGTTGGCATGACGTGGTAATGACTTTGCAGTAATACCGAAACTGAAATGATGGGAATGAAACTGAAACTCCCACTTAGTCAGAACAAGTTTTAACCTCCTTGGTCTACATGGCGCTGGAGGCCATGCAATAATCAAACATAGAGAATTAAAGCATTTTATCTAGCACAAAATATTTGTGCGAAAAAGATACGGTTGAAAGTAAAAGTTGAATGATATTTGGGCCTGAAGGCAATACACCTTTAATGCTTGATTTAGCCAACAGCAATGGACTCACTGGTTGATGTATTGTTGGCTACCTGTACTAAGATTGTGCAACCTTTCAACTTTCCAGTATCGGAACCCCAGTAACCCCATTGCTCACTATGATGGGACAGCGGAGGAGATCATAGCACAGTGTGATGGTGGGTACTAGTGTTTTTTTTTACTTTGTGCTTTTTGTTCTGGAGGCTTCTGCAGTCATGAGTTTACTGACATTATTGAAGACTATTGTGTTCTTCATATTGTATTGCGTGATATTTCTGTACTACTCATACAGTGTCTGCATGGGGGGGTCCCGACAACGATTTACGTTGAATTCAGAAGAACCCCTACATATTACGCTAAATGAAGGAAGGCAATTACTCTAAATTTGGTGGCCTCGCTACAAATTATGTAAATAAGATGGTTTTCCCTACCAGTTACGGGAAATAAAAATAGGATGCCTAAACCTTACGGAAAAGAGCATGCATAGTCTTACGATACTGACGATTGCCTACTCTTATTAATATTGTATGAAAACGACACACATGTATCAAGGGAACTTAATTTTTTTAATGACCTTTTTGTGTGTAATGACCTTTTTGTATGCACTCTAGTAGAAACTGTACCAGATGTAACTCCTTAAATTCATAGATATGACAATGCCCAAGCAAATGACTTACAAATAATAGGCCAGAAGATTGTTGATGTTGACATTAATGACTTGTATTTTCTCCAGGCCCTGTGGACATGGTTGTAGCTGGAGCAGGAACAGGAGGAACCATCAGTGGACTGGCCAGGAAGCTGAAGGAAAAATACCCCAACATTAAGGTAGTACAGTGCATATCTGTAATTACCATATGATGTTCAAAATACCAGTGTCTCGATTCACTTCAGTTTACTATATTTCTTGGATCACTGAGGTCAAAATCTTTTGAAATATATGAAATATGAAATACAAAATGTATTTCTTTCAGGGCTAAAATCAGAAACACATTTTTTTCTCAGGACTTACGTATTATCATCAGACCCAACCTATCTAGATATAATCAACACTAATAAAAGTTTTCATCGATCAGTGACTTATCAAAGGTCATCGAAAATTTGGAGGTATGTTTGCTTACCTTTGATAAGTCACTGATCGATGAAAACTTTTATTAACTGTGACCATACGTGACTAATGAATCTCTTCAACGATAATCAACACTAGTATTTGTGTAGTCTCTTTGTACGATGTTACATGTACATGTATATCCCCTATCTTGTTTCTACCATGTACTTGCAATTTGCCTACGGGCACAAACTTGCGAATAAACTTTCATCTCATCATCACGTACATGTGACTAGACTAAGTAGACTGAGATGTACATTATGTTTGTTTGTTTGAACCTTTGTTTATTCATGAAAGCTCAAATCGGCCTGCAGGCCGCTTTTAATTGAGGTCATGAGGGAAGAGGCAAGGGTCAGACAACGTATATAACAGAGATACAGTTTAAAGTCCTAATGAGTCTTATAGACCTACATACACAATTTTAAATACATGTTACAAAAAAACAAATAATAGCGAGAGACATGTTGTGCAGGTTGTTGCTGTTGATCCCGAAGGCTCGGATCTAGCCGAACCCGAAGAGCTGAACAAGACAGACACAAACTTCTACGAGGTGGAAGGAATCGGGTACGACTTTGTCCCCACCGTGCTGGACAGACAAGTGGTGGACAAGTGGTACAAGTCAACCGACAGGGAAACATTCCTCATGGCCCGCAAGCTGATCCGGGAGGAAGGTCTCCTGTGTGGTAAGATCCCTACAGTTCCTACATCTACTGTACATTCCACTATCCCCAGATAACCCCATCAGAGGCAAAGTCGGGTGGTGGTGGGAGGAGTTGAGGTCCCGGGCTAAGGTGGGCAAGCCTCCAGCCTGGCACAGAACGACCCAACTGTGGGGGCTGTAACGACCGTGCCAGGCAGGTGTAGTTTCGGGGGGAAAAGGAGTATTTGTATGTGTCTGTTCGTGCTAATATGGGCTGTAGTTTGAGTTGGTGACTCCCTGGGCTGGTTTGAGAAAACTAATGGTGTCAATATTAATATGGTTATCAGTATGGTTCAGTTCCAGCTGAATGTAGTATGATCACCATGCACAACTCTTGTCTATGCTAAGTACATTCATAAAAGAAGGAAGTAAAACAATTGAAATTTTGTAAAATCATTTAGGGGTAAGGATCATGTGTGTAATTTTTCTTATGTGTTGGCCTCATAATCATTCCCTAAAGTTTCTTAAGATGAATAAAGTCGAGACCGGTCAAATTCCGTCTCTGAGCTGTCATTTTACCAAAGCTACGAATGACATTCCCTAACTGTTGTGATATTTTCAGGTGGCAGTTCCGGCAGTGCGATGGCAGCTGCTGTACAGTGCGCCAAGGACCTGAAGGAAGGACAGCGCTGTGTGGTCATCCTGCCCGACTCCATCCGTAACTACATGTAGGTTTACTGTAAATACAGAAATGTTTGCGGTGGTTTTATGTGCGTGGTTTTTCGCGATGGTCACTTCAACGCGAATTTAAAACCACCACGAACATTTTCCCATTATAGTTTTTTTACTACGATCTATGGCGCTACCGCGAACTTCAAACCATCGTGAACACTACATTTCCCTGCTACCGCGAAAATAAATCCCTGCGAACTTAAATGCAGCCGACCGTTGATGATGATGACAGTAATTCCCTAGTAGGATCTGGAGTAGAGCTGTGTACCTGAATAAATGTTAGGTACAGGTACACGGGTTTAGGTACAGGTCTGGACCCGAACATGTACCTAACAAGTTTAATTAATCATCTGTAAGTTGTCTGTAGCCAACTGACTTTTATAATAATAAACTGTCGTCTTTGAATGAAGAATTATATATTAGAGCCGCAAGATGAAGTTTCCCAAATTTTCAACTGCAATGATTATCACAATTGCGTCTTAAAAAGTGGTGTCCACTAGTGCTTTAGTTAGCTTAGGCACAGGTACACAGATGTTTAGGTCCGGACCTGTACCTTAACAATTTTACAGGAACGGTACAGGTACGGGTATTCAGGTATACAGCCCTAATCTGGAGTTTTGGTAATGTCTATATACAACAATTGTTCTACGTGCCCAAGTAAGCTTCTTTCGTTTTGTCATCCATTCATTCTCTGATGTGTGTGTTGAACCATTCAGGTCCAAGCACTTGAGCGATGACTGGATGTCGGAGAGGAACCTGCTAGAGAAGACATCAGAGGGGGCAGAAATGAATAAGCCATGGTGAGTCCATACACCTGGAGGCAATACACCTTTCTCTTGCGGCGGCACCTTTTTTTAATTCATTTACCTCCATGTCAGATGGAAAGTGGACTAGTTGGCTTCCAGGCATATTTTGCGTTAAAAAAAAACAAACTTTTCTGTGTCCACCACGGCCAGAAAACTCCTGAAAGATGATGTGTTCAATAATTCTTTTGTACAGGGTTGACAGTGTACAATTTTGTGTGGTGTGTCATCTACAGTTGCAAAAATGCGTTGTAGATGGTGGGTAGTGTATACTGTCTTGCATAGAAACTAAACATTAAATAAAAAGGTACAATCAGTACGGCAAAGAAAATCCACTTTAGAGCAATACACAGTGCATAACCTGGTGCAGGTTGCGTGCAGGTATACATCAGAAATACCTGAAATACCTGCACAGCCCAACTTTTACCAGCACTAACCTGCTTATACAGGCTTGGAGCCCTTGTAGTTTATGATTTGACTGATGTTGTTGTGCCATAGGTGGTGGGACATGAAGGTCCATGACCTCCAGCTCCATGCCCCCATCACAGTACTGCCTACCGTGACCTGTGCTGAGGCCATCGACCTCATGAAGAAAGAGGGCATTGACCAGATGCCTGTGGTGGGTGAGGCAGGGTAAGTGCCAGGAGCTCAACTGTGAGTCTGCTACCAGTTGAGCTACGGGAGCCTAAGATGTAGCGTCACTAGGGTTTGGGTACCGGTACAGAAAATTCAGGTCTGGTTCAGGTGCAGAGTTTGGACCTGAACCTGATTCAGTATGTGAGAATTTGTGAATGGGCGATACTCAAAACAATGGTCCATTTCACAACAAAGAAATCTGTTTTGTGGAGTATTTGACTCCCACTGGCGTACTGGTACCCACCCCTAATCGTCACCACTTTTGTAAAATGCCTTCACCTTTGAGTTGTAGGGAGATTTTGGGTATGGTGCAGGTGCAGGAGTGTACACGGTGCAACAAGTCATGGCTTACTCTTCTTGTAGAAACTGTGATCAAGAGGATGATCACTTCCACATTTTTAGCTTATCCACAAAAATACAACTAGGAGGTACAAGGTACTGAGTTGTACTCTCCAAGCAGAGGTTTTGATGCAAAATGTACCATCACCATTTTTGTAAAATGCCTTCCTTCACCTTTGTGTTGTAGGGAGATTTTGGGTATGGTGACCCTGGGGAACATGATGTCCCAGCTAGTGGCAGGACGAGTCAACAGCCAGACTCCAGTCTCCCATATGCTGTACAAGCAGCCACAGCAGGTGCAGGTGTGTACTATTATTATTATTTTTTTAATCATTGGGTGGGCTGACTACTCTCTCTTGGCAGCCAGGGGCTCAATTACGAGGAGCTTACAATAGGTACAAAGGGTCTGGAGCGAGCTGCCATTTGGCGCCACTCACGTGACCTCAATATGACAGTAATTGCCCCAGGTGCGGCCAAGGGACTGTACACTGTGCAACAGTCATGGCTTACTCTTCTTGTAGAAACTGTGGTTCATTTGGGGACAAAAAGGATTTTAAGGCCTACAGCAACTTCTGCACAACTTCAAGAGGATGATCACTTGCACTTTATATGTTTACCCAGAAAAATACAATGTCATTTAGACCTGTTTTTCACGTAATCCTGGTCGAACACTTAAACAGTGACAGTAGCAGGAGTGCACAAAACAACTATGAATTGTACATGAAGAAGTCAGTGTCATTATAACATTTGTACATGTATAATCAAAGGTGGTGATTAGTTGGTAGCTAGTACAGTTCTTAACTGTTCATCACTGGTAGTTGAATTTGTAGTAGGTACGTATACGTTTCTGTGTAGGGGAGAGCTGCTGTATTGTATTGTAACCACAGACACATATTTTTCTTGCTCTGTTGCAGATAACCCTGGATGACACCCTCGGCTGTCTGTCTCGTATCCTGGACACACAGCACTTTGCCCTGGTCATCCACGAACAGAGACAATGTGAGTTTCGTTTTTTTTCTTGCTGAGGTCACACCAATTTTATTTGTTGCTTCTCGGATTTGCCCTTCCATTTTTTTATTTTCAAAATAAAAATTAAGTCCTGAGAAAAAATAATCCAAGTTTGGCTATCACAAGCCCATAAATATCGCCATTCAGAGCCACATACAGGGCCCCACTGTAAAGCAGTGACTTACTTACACTGAGTTGGGTCACCCTGGCTAAAGAAAACAGACTGAATAAAAAAAATACACATATTTTGAGTCTAAAATCAATGCCTTTTATTCAGAACATTAGTAACAAATCAAAGGAAGGGATTCATTGTATAAAACATGAAATTAAATTCCTCAGACTGTTTGTCTCAGCCAGATGATCTTCCCCCAGACCTTTCGAAAAAAAATTTTGTTTCAACCTGTCGGTCCAGTTTTTTTATTTAACATTTTCACCTTCATGAAATGTTTTGGGCCCAAATTTTAAAGGATCATGTTGCAATGTTGGGGTAATGCGCCCCAAGCCAAGTGTTAACAAGGTTTGGAATTTTGTTTGTGTGTTTCCTTATCAGTAGATGGGGGAAGTGAGCTTCAGTCCAAGAAGATGATCTTTGGCCTGGTGACTGCCATCGACCTCCTGAACTTCATCACGCACCACCCCAAGAGCACCAACGGCAAGAACGGACAGTGAACCCGGCCGACATACATACATAGTACATCCGGTTTACACCTGCACACAATACATAGTACAGTTTTTCCAGTATGATCTGTCATGCATGGCAGACACTAAAGTAGTCCCTGACAGTCCAGTGTCTCTTTCTACCATCGTCTTTTAAGTTATGTATGGTCGGCCAACTCTGGGCCTTCCCTCTGGTTACCAGTCAGCACCCAGGTGTAGAATTGAGGTATATTGGGTGCCTGAAGTGGTTTCTGTGTAATTTCTCCAATGGTTTGGCTAGTTTCAAAGCAATAATGTCCCACTATGAATACATGCACATGGAAGATGCAAAGAACAAGAGTGGAATTAGATAATGATAAGAGGTCTATATCCCCCATATGTTTCAATAAGGTTTGGAGCTTCAGGATTGTCAATTTTGTTGTGGTTGTATTTTAGCTGAAAATTATTTTCATATACATTGTACTTCTTAACTGGCTAATTAGTTGTAAGATGTCTGCCAAGCTGCTGAGGTATGGAATATGCAAGGATATAAAGAACATCACTTTTAGGTATATACAACAACAACAACCAACATCATTTGCACTATTACAGGTCAATAAAGTTTGAAAATATGCTATGTCAATCTTGACTGGGCTTAGAACAACTTTATGTTGCCATAAATGGTATGGAAAATAACAGGTTCTTGTTGAGACTAGTTTCTGACAGACAAAGCCATCTTTGCTTCATAATATGGATAACAGTAATGGTATGAACTAGTTTGCTGTTGCAGACCTAGAGGTTTCTTAAATTTTAGGATTTGTCTGTATGGAGGATTTAAGTTGTCCCGATTGTATGTAATATAAAAAGAAGACGGGTAGAGTTTCTGTATTATTTTGAACTATTTACTATCATCAAATTACTATTTTAACTTTGTGTCATGTTTCAACAAACTTGAAATTTCCTTCGACAGTTGAATTAATGTCTGAAAGTAGAGTAGACTTGGTCCAGGTAATCCACCTGTGATGTTGGTATAGATTTATCTTTTTTTCTGTCATTCACAATATTTATAGCACAGTTGACTTGTGACTACTTAAGTTATGGTAATTGTATTTTGTTTAGTGACTTACATGCTTGGTTTTGTGTGACAATGCAATAAAATAAAGTGAGGAAGGAAGATGATCAAACATTGGTTAGAGCCCGAAATGAAAATCAGTTGGGCCTGGCTATTTCTAGAATTTGTGGGCGACTGGCTATTTTTCGAATTTCTGCTGTATGCAAATATACAAACAGGGAGATAGCTCAAGACCATTATGGAGTTTGTGTATTTGAAGGTTTGAAAACACAATTACAGGTCAAGTGGCCTACTCCCAGGCATACGTTGTAGGTGATCACTACTTAATCTCTGAGGTCAAGAGGAGTCAATGTACAATGAGAGAGCTGTTAGCAATCTACTGCACGAGAGGAATTCTTCATGTACCCTGGTGGGATGACATTAAATAAAGATGATAAGAATGTCTCATCTAATGTTTCTCTTAGCCTCCGTTGCAGTCTTCGAATGGGGTTGGGTTTTTTTTGGGGGGGGGGGGGGCGTTGGTTTGCGATTCTCTATGTTGGCTATGTTATCTTGTGACGGGAAAGGGAGTTTGCGTGAAAGCGTCTCGCCACCCCCGATCGAAGACTTTTGAAGTTGCTATGCAACAATTCTACAAATCAGTCATATCCAGCTTGTTTTGTACAAGCTATGAGGCTGATTTTCTGAATAAACTAACTAATGGAGACTATGTTTCTCTTACATTTATCTGTTGCTCCTGGAGGCTTAATAGTAATGCGGCACCGATATTGTGAAGTCTCACATGGCAATCGGGCATATTTTAATATAAATCAACAAGAAAATTAAAAAAAGAAAATGCCCCAGTGGTCAAGACCAGTCCTACATGTCACACTTTATTTCCAAACAACAAACATCTAGATACAGTCTTTAAAAATAGTCAAAAGGCCGCTTTGGTCTGAAAAAAGACTCGCACAAGTCTAGAAAGTGAATTTAATATGACTATCCATGTTCAGAGTAACACTGTGCTATAGATACACGTTTGTGAACACATTTAAATGTATTATCTGAGTGATACTACTGCTACTACTATACAACAGGAAATTTTATTCTTCATTCAAAAACAATGATACAATCATTGAATAAAAGTGTGCAAGTAACCATGGTAACAAACAATAACAAAAATAGACTACTCCAAATATACATACAACAAGCTATTATAGTTCAAAACATGTCCCCTGACTTCAGTGCTACACTATTTCTGTCTGAATGAAAGAAGTGGTAAACAGAGTCCTGCACAAGAAAGGAATCAAGTTCATGGTAACCATAATGTAACTTAGTATTTCTTTACAATAAACATTGGCACTGAAAAACTTAGCTCCACTCCCATCATAAAATGCAACAAATAAAGTGCTCACTAAAAAGAGTACTAAATGGCAAGCATCGAAATACAGATAAAAGCGGATACATCTGCAACTCAACAGTACCAGTGATATTTGCTGGCTTACAGGCAAGACGGGCATCGATGTACCAGCACCAACAAACCTCACAGGACTTGTCATCAACAGGAGATTCACAAGGAAGGAACCACAGCACAAGATACATCTACAAGTTCTGACCTGGCCAGTCAGAAGATTTGCACCAGTGGCCAGCAGATAGGATTCTAGGCATACTAATTTGCTTATTTTCTTGTCGTCTGAAAATGTGTAACAATATGGTTTGAAGTGAGCATATAGATGTGTGTGTCTCTTTCCTCCCAGCATGGGTGCATCACACAGTAGCCAAGCTTGTGTTTGGGTTTAGTGTTAAAGAATTACAGGTATCACTTTGCTTTTAAAATGGACTGTTTTGCAACAAAAGTTAATTTAAAGAAATTAAGTACAGGCTTGCAACAGGAAACAAAGTAAAGGTCATGAGGAATACAAAAGCAGAGTAGAAACATTTTGGATAGCTTGTGTTCATAAACAGGATGGACCTCAGTAAATGCACCCACACTCGGTGGAAACAGCTATGCACCAAGCCACCGTACTATCATGCTACCAACACTTCATCCTTGTCATGTATCCAGGACAAAGCTACGGGCTATATCTGTGGCAGAAGAACCCCATCAAACTACAGGAGAACAACAATAAATTGTAGAGGTGACCCTGATGCAGGAACACAAGAAACAATGTACATCTTTTTTCCCCCACGCCTCTACAACATCCATCCTATTACTTTGCACGAGCTGGAGCTTCTTTGCATACTGATGTCATATTTCATCAAGAAGCTACTCTCCATCGCTAAAGCTGCATTGCACAGTTTAATCCTATTGCAACAGCTGGCAAGATCTACTGCAATTTGCACAATAACCTGTTGGACTATTAGTACAGAGAAGTGTTTTACCGATCGATAATTCCCTCCAGTGTTCCAGTTGATGGTGGAGATATATCTTCATTAAGGGAGCTTGCATGACCCTAATTGGAAAGTACCTCCTGTTGTACACATCAAGGTCCAATTACAGTTGACATGTAGGTATACACGTGTCAATCAAGAGTGACAGACAAGCAATCCATGGGTTCAGTGCAGGCTTGTCTTTACAGTTGCAGTGGTTAAGTATCATTAGGTTGTAATGACTATGATTGGAACATTTTTTTTTTCAATTCGTGCCTGTCTACTGGAAATATAACAATACTCTTGGATACCTTGTTTCACAAAACATCTCTAGCTAAAACTAGTAAAAGGTAGAACTGAGAAGTAGACTGTAGCCCCAACTACTTTATCCTTGGGGTCTGATCCTTACTTCTATGGAAATGATATTGACTGCCTTCACAATGTTTGAATGTTTGAAAAATTTGCCGATTTTTACAAAAATTGTGCAATTCCAGATTGTTTTTGTTTGATTTTTAAAACAACATAAAGCTATAGTGTGTCCTGTGTGACATCTGATTTCACTGATAACTTTGCCACATTGATATCAGGACAAATGAAGAAATAATATTCTTTTAAACTGTTCCCAACATAGAATTTCTGATCTTTGCTCTGTCAGACACATACATAGTCCATTCCAACTATCCCTAAGAAAAGTAGAATTCTGTCAGTACTGTATGGACTTGGCAGCAGTTTGTTTCTTTCAAAGCAACATTAACATGGGCAACACTGTGCCACCTAACATGCTATACAATCATGTGTTTTTCACCTGGAATGCAACATCGACTCTACTGTATGAAGTAGTCATAATCTTGTAGTGGGATGTGAGTGTAGTGCAGAGTGACCTTCTTGAATATGAGGTGGGAATGAATTAGGCTAGAGCCTCTTTATCGTCTCCTGTGCTTTCTTGCAGCTTGACCTCCTCAGGATTCACTTCTTTTGTCCTAAAGTAGAGGACAAAAAAAAAAAAAAGGTTATTGCACAATAAGAACATTACTGTTGATAATAGTGTGGGAAAGTTGCATTTCATTTCATGTTCAAAGCTATCACAGGAAAGTAGGCACAGATTGCATCTGTTTTGACTAAAACCCCAGTTTAAGGGGTTATCGAGGCTAGAAAATCAGTCATGCTGGACATACATTGACAGAAAAGGGTAGACAAAAGCGTCCTGAAAAACAAAAAGCAATCAGACATACTGTGGGAGAACAGAAATACATGAAGGTACAGAAAACCTGAGAACTGAAACAGAACAGAGTGTAAGAAAAGAAGGGGGGGGGGGGGACGATGCAGGTCTTCAATGATGCAGCCATCAAAAGAAGAATGAATCCTGTGTGGGGGGTGATGAAATAAATGTTTGCAAACTTTAAAAAAAGAAGAAGACACAGACAGGTTTCTGAAGAACAATGAAGACAGTTTGAAGACAAACTGGACATACTGTAGGAGAACAAAAATACATGAAGGTACAGAAAACCTAAGAATTGAAACAGAACAGAGTGTAAGAAAAGAAAAGGAGGGGGTGGGGAGACGATGCAGGTCTTCAATGATGCCATCAAAAGAAAGATGAATCCCTAGGGTGATGAAATAAATGTCTGCAAACTTGAAAAAAAGACACAGACAAGTTCCTGAAGAACAATGAGACAGAAGACAGTTTGGAGACAAGCTGGACATACTCTTGTTCAGGAGCAGGAGAGGGTTCAGGTTCGGGAGCAGAAGGAGCTTCAGAGTTCTCGGGGGCGGCAGGCTGTGCAACGACAGAGCTCTCTGTGACAGGGTCCGAGGGGTGGCCAGGGTTCTCCCCTCCCCCCAGGGCATTCTCATCGGCTCCGGGGTTATCATTTTCCTCCTCCCCTCCTGGATTCTGTGTGCCCCCCTCGGGGTCACCCAAATCCTGTGCGGGGTTATCTCCAGTGGGAGGGGGTGCCTCTGCCTCTGTGAGAGGCTGGTCTTCCTTGTCCTTCCTATATACAAACAGATGCACCAGACCAGTGCAGAAACAGGTTGAGCAAAGATCACAGCAATCAGACTGTAAAAGTATAAGATGCGGTAGGATCAAATCAAGCAGTCGGCAGTTCCTTCAGCATGCAAGGTCAAGGTATAAAAGAGGAACAGCATCCCGTCGGACATTGTAATTGTGTTCTGAGAGAAACAGAAAAGTCAAGTACAGACAAAGGTGCTTCAGGTTTACGTGCCAAGGAGAAACTAGGACAGCTTCCATGAAATCGTTGCTGAGCATACGACAGGAACACATTTATGTACAATTCTTTGTCACACAGACATGCAAGAGTCCTTGTCATGAAAAAAATACTTGTTGCATAAACTATGACACCATGTCCATGCACTGTTAACAAGCCAAGATGTGATATAAATAAAGAACAACATTAATATGAACATGGGTTAGCTAGGAACTGCTTTTCATTTTGGATGACAGTATGAATAGTATTAGTAGTGGTATTCATAACTATCAAATGTAATACAGGCATGCAGTCATCATTGGCAAGATGATTAATCAGATGGAAAACCCAAACTGTTTTAAGAGTTAGCGTCGAGTATTAACAGGAAAGTTAAAAAGTCACAACCTTGACCCGCAGCTAGAAAACTTGTTTCAGACCAACCATTACACATCTATATCATTTCAAAATTGGAGAACAAGAACAAAGTTGAAAAACATCAGCCATCTACAGCAGTTTTTGCAGAATAGTTTTTCATCGTAAGGAAAGAAATGTAGAAACTGTTAGGTCAGGTATAATCATATCAGGGTTGGACAAGTTTAGTAAATTTCACCTGTCCTATCGGGCAAGTACATAAAAAAATCTACATTTAACCTAACCAACTTTTCACGAAATTTAAATGACACTTTTTTTATGGATTTTCACTTCCAGCAATGGAAGTCATTTATTATTGGCTCTATTTTCTGTGTTGACCAATTCTTGGTACCATGACTGAAAAGTACTTCAAAATCTCAGTCATGGAAAAATCTTACTTGCCCGATTGGATAAGTGGAGTAGGACATGCACTTGCCCGATCGGCACTTTCACTTGCCCTGGACAATCGGGCTAGTGGACTTGTCCAACCCTGCATATATTCATATTGGGTGGCTCATAGCAGAGGTCCACACTCCTCAAGAACATACAGGATTGGAGAGGACAGCTTGGAAGAAAAGGTGTGATTTTACTACACGTACAAGCTTGTCTGGCTGGGCGGCTTGTCCATCAGGGGTTTGTCTGCACCATCCTTCTCTATCTTCAGTGACTCAATAACCTCATCATCCTGCAATTCCTCTTTCCTGGAAAGAACCAAGACAACTGTAGCTGACAAACCTATCTATTCATATTGCGCATATTTGACTAGTCTAGTGACTAGTCAATATGCTACAAGACCATACAGACATGTATAGAGGTATGATGAAGGAAATAAGAAGTTGGTTACTTGAGTGCAATGCAATGCCTGTGGACAATAACAAGTGAATAGCCTTTTCTTCAGATGACCTCTGATCACCGACCTTGTGCACAAAATTGTTTTTGTGATATAATGCCAATATGATTGGAACTGTATATTTCAGATAGATTGCAGACCAATTTTAGATTAATTTGTCAGATTTGTTGTTAGTTCTTGATTATGCCAGTGTTGGGGTAGCGTTATGATTTACCATTCTTGTGTATTTGTCCCTGCTTGTAGACTCCATTATCAGCAATGCTGCCTGTGAGTCTCTGTCATGTATTTGTCATATTTCCGAGTGTAAAATATAACAAGTGAGATCAGATGATGATGATGATGAGATCAGAAGGAAGCCGTGTAGAGCGAACACTCACTTGTACGTGGCCGTGCCCTCCTCCGCGTCTGCAGCCTTGCCTCCCGGCGGGGCCTTCCCGCACAGGTTGACGCACACGAACATGGTCAGGCCGCACTGGTTGGTGAAGTAGCACGCCACATCAATGACGATCAGCAAGATGATGAGCACGACGATCACCACGGCAACGATCCCACCGGTGCCCAGTCCTCCATCACTGGCTCGCCTGCTGATGATACCTGGAGAGGAGGCAGGAACGAGTCAAAATAAAGGCACAAACAAACAGGACACATTCCAACAGCAGTTATAGCAGGACACATTCCAACAGCAGTTATAGCAGGACACATTCCAACAGCAGTTATAGCAGGACACATTCCAACTGCAGTTATAGCAGGACACATTCCAACAGCAGTTATAGCAGGACACATTCCAACAGCAGTTATAGCAGGACACATTCCAACAGCAGTTATAGCAGGACACATTCCAACAGCAGTTATAGCAGGACACATTCCAACTGCAGTTATAGCAGGACACATTCCAACAGCAGTTATAGCAGGACACATTCCAACAGCAGTTATAGCAGGACACATTCCAACAGCAGTTATAGCAGGACACATTCCAACAGCAGTTATAGCAGGACACATTCCAACAGCAGTTATAGCAGGACACATTCCAACAGCAGTTATAGCAGGACACATTCCAACAGCAGTTATAGCAGGACACATTCCAACAGCAGTTATAGCAGGACACATTCCAACAGCAGTTATAGCAGGACACATTCCAACAGCAGTTATAGCAGGACACATTCCAACAGCAGTTATAGCAGGACACATTCCAACAGCAGTTATAGCAGGACACATTCCAACAGCAGTTATAGCAGGACACATTCCAACAGCAGTTATAGCAGGACACATTCCAACTGCAGTTATAGCAGGACACATTCCAACTGCAGTTATAGCAGGACACATTCCAACTGCAGTTATAGACTAGCGGAGAAGCAGGTGAGAAGGAAGGGACAGCAGGGTTGAAATACTAGGTGCATGTGCACACAAAATTGGTTCTGGGCACCAAACGTTTTTATGACCAGTGCACTCAAATATCTTTGGTTTACGAATGTGAAGACATCAAAGTATACTTAGTCTAGTATACACCAAATTCTTGGCATGGAAAAGTTGGAAAGATAATAAAATGTCTGTCAGTGTAATTGCATAAGAATTTGGTGTTGGAATTCGGGTTCATCGAAATTTTCTTGTGCACCCATTTTTTTTTAGGTTGGGTGAACCAGTGCACTTCTCACTCACTCACTCACTATCACAAAAATACATTTCGAGCCCTGGGACTGTGCACAGCACTCATGCCTGCTGCTGTCAAGTGGGAAAGACTTGTTTGGATTTTTGAACATTGGTTCTCAGCCTTGTCACTTGTTAGTTCATGCAGTTCATGCAAGTCAGAATTTAAGCTATTGTCATCAATGCACATCAAGGAAGTAATGGATCGTGAGTACAAATCTATCACTGCTAATTCATTTGTAATAATTTTTACTAGCAAAAGGAGCACCATGCAGCTGAAAAGCATTTACATAAGTGTCAGATCAGTTGCTTGAAAAGTTGGATTTGGCAATGTGTAGACTGTACAATTTTTTAAAAGAGATTTATCAATCGACTGTAAAATTTAGCTTTTTATTTTACAAGCTTGCAGAATAAGTCCCCCTTACCTGGCTTATCTGTTGCCTTGGCTGGAAAAAAGAGAAAACAGAAAAACAAAAATGAAGACAGGAAAAAACCTTAACCCAAGAAATGGTGCTAAACAAATCATAACCAACTATGAAAGTGCAAATCCCATACTATGCAGCACAAAGTAAGACACCTTATTTAAATGTTGAATCTTTTGAAATGTCCATTAGAACATGTTGAGATGGTAACTGATCATTACCATGTCTCTTCACTGTGCAGGTCTCGAAGAATTTCAGTTTTTGGAGGTATGGGAGTAGTTTTGAATGGCAGCTTTCCAGTAAAATGTAGTTTCAAGAACAAAAAGTTACTTTGAGTCTGACCATGGATTTTGATGGTAATTAATTTTGGTGATCAACTTGGCCATAATGGACAGTCAAAATTATACCTTCCTCAGCTGGGAAATGTGTCTGACACAAGACAATGTCTTATTCCCCAATTTTCTTATTCCTGAAAAAGCCTTATCTGCAAAAATATGAAGTTTATGTCCTTCACTATTCATAAGACTACATGGCAGAGTGTCCTTCTTTGTTTCTAGCCTCCCAAAAACAGGGAAACAAACATAACATAAATGAAAGCAATGAACATAAAACATCAGCAAAATCAGAAATCAACCTCAAACACTTCCAGCCAAGCAAACTGCAGATCATATACTTGCAAGTTACTAGATGACAGGCAAACTATTGCGGGGGAAAATCCTACTGCAATTACTGTAAAATAGCACTAACTATGGTAAGGTAATGTCCATACCCATCATTTTGGAAAAGCGATAGAATACCAAAAAGCGAAAAATTTCTTCCTACAAAGCCTGAACATATGGACAAGGCAGGTACTAAGGTGCAACAAGAAATTTTTAAATGTAACAAAGTCAATCAAACAAGACTGCATTTTGTTCTACCCCAAGGAAAGGCCAATTTGGATATGGAAATATTTATACCTCATCACTTCTATATCTTAAGTAATAAAACTGTTGTCGAGTTTCCTTACGTTCTCCGGTCCTGAACTGAATGGTGGCCTTGGCGCTCTCTCCCTTATTGTTGGAGGCAGTAAGCTGGACCTCGTAAGTCGTTAAGGGAGACAGGCCAGTGATGATGTAAGACTGCTTGCCAGTTTCAGTCACCGTCACAGTCTCAAAGTCACCATCCGAGTCCAGCTGGATAATAATACATACATTGTATTAATAAACTTTTGAGTTCGTATACACCTTTTAAGAACGTCAGATATAGTGATAGCATAGCTCTATATGTATTGTTTATCCAACTATAATACTATATGTAATAGTACTTAGTCTTTAATATCCCATGTAACACAACGGAATTGCTGCATTTAGCCCACGTGGGCAGGAACATGCAAATAAAGAGCATTCTTCAGTGAAAATTGCTTTTTTCCTTAATTCTTTCTGAACTAAAATTAAGCATATCATAAATAGAATTATAGAAACTTCAATAACACTGGGTAACACATTCATCATCTAATTGCTCCACAGAAATAGCGCACCAATAAAAACTGCAAGGGGCCATCAGCGTATGATTCACAAGTCAGAAGAGGACCAATTGACAATTAGTCCTAGCGTAATTGCTGGCTGTGGTCGATAAAGGCACTTCCTAATGAATGCCTCAGCACTCCAGAAGGCCTAGGAAAAAATGATGTGTTTCCTGTTTCAGTCCTGAAAAAATTAGGGTCGGAAGGTAGGGATTATGCTTTTGTCATTTGTTTTTGGCTAGCCAAGGCTCTTTAGTGATACACATTAAAATACAGTTGTTAAAGTAATCTGAAATGAATGAGGACACTTGTCTTTCAATGTCAAACTTTAATTTTGTGCACTATCCCTTCATTAGATATGACAAGCAGTGTTTTTACTTCAATATAGTAGGATGAATAAAAATTCTAACTGGAAGCTATGCTTCAACTGCCCACGCGAAAAAAAAGTCTAGGGTCAGCAGGTTTTTCAAGGGTAGGTAGGGAAACAGGAAACATAACATATCTTTTCCCAGGCATAATGCAGCCAGCTTACCGGCCTGTACTTGATGGTGTACTGGGTAAGGGCTGAGCCTCCAGTGTTGGGAGCCTGCCATTTCAGGGTGTACTGAGTGGAGTCCTCCGCGGAGTCATTGATGATAGCAGGCTTGTACGGTACACCTGGGGACACATGGCGCGTTCCGCGGTTAATAAGACCAGAGGTTCATCATCCATCCCACAATAGGCCACACAAAGTAAGACACCTTATTTCACTGTTGAATCTTTTGAAATGTCCATTAGAACATGTTGAGATGGGAACTGATCAATACCAAGTCCCTTCAAATTTTTAATTGCACAGATTTTCAGATTTTGGTAGCGTTTGGCATTAGTTTTGAACCACAGTTTTCCAGTACAATGTAGTTTAAAAATACAACAGTTAATAAAGTTACTTTGACCATGGATTTTGATGGTTCTTAATTTCGGTGATCAACTTGGCCATAATGGACAGTCAAAAATATACCTTCCTCAGCATAAATTGGGAATGTGCGGCCAAGACAATGTCTTACTCCTGAAAAAGCCTTATCTGCAAACACGGCCTTGAGACAGTCAGCCAATCACTAACAAGCTGTCGAGCCAGCCAACGATGCCGCTGACCCCACCTTAGACTGGGACAAGACAAGTCTGTTTGATTTGGGTTCTTGGCTTTCAAAGGCCAACGGTGGGCGTATATTTGGGGTTGGAGCTGGTAGAAATTTGAACTTGTTTCTTGCGACTAAACCCAAAACATGTTTCTTGGCATGCTAACAAATGGCCAATGTAAGCACTTCAGGATTGACATATTCCACTTAAAGAACTCAGTTTAGGATGAAACAAGAGGAGAGGACCACTGTAAGCCATCCCAGTCCACATGGGGTCTCCTTGTGAAAATATAGCACATACTTTGCTTGGTCTATGGGAAGCTGCATCACACTGGATCATCACAGGAGCCATCCATTTATTATATACAAGCTATTGCAGCCAGATTACTAAATGTATGCATAAGAGCAAGATTTGAAGCATCAATTCATGAATGCTCCAAGTGAGGTCTCAAACCCCATTTACTCCTCTATACTTCATTCCTTGATCTTTGCTTTGAAAAAAAATTGCCAAGTAACCTCACTGCACGTCACTGGTAACATGTTTTGCATTTTTACATAGATCTATGGTAAAAAACATTTCTACATTTGTAGTAATCACCATAGGAGAAGCCAGAGAGCGAGCCAGGTACCCAGGTGTGTCATGAGATAGCTCCCTTGATACCGCGGATGTCATATTTATTTCCACAAATTTTCTGTGTCATGTATAATACATTAATCGGACAAGTGAACGACTAGGGGTGGCAGACAGCTGACTCCTGTTCCACTTCTTTTATAGCTTGGGGTATAATTAACAGAACTTGGCTCATCATATATTCATAGCAGAAAAAACATTTAGTAGAAACATTCCATGGTAACAGTTTCCAAGCCTGTCCATGTAGAGGTAGGGCTCGAAATACCACCTGCATATGCAGGTTAGTGCAGGTAAAATTGGAGCTGTGCAGGTATTTCTGGTGTCTACCTGCACCTAACCTGCACTGGTCCATGACTGGGTTTTATGAATAAATGTCCTATTATGTAGCTGTTATGTGGATTGTTATTAGCTGCATTCATTGGTTCCATACTTCCTAAATTCAGAGTGGTGCAGGTAAAATTTGTCTGGTGCAGGTAATTTTCGATGTTACCTGCACCTGTGCAGGCATGCAGAAAAAAGTATTTCCAGCCCTGAGAGGTAATATGGCCTCCTAAGATTCATACCATTAGTCGGTATTCCCTGGGTATATATATTACCTGCCTGCGTAATCTAATAAGTAATTTACTGCAAGAGGCCAGGAGCTTCAATTCAATTACTGTGCAAGGAATCCCAAATCTGTCTGCTGCAGAATGGATAAGTAAGAGATCACGGATGTAACCAAGTCTGGTTTCTGTAACTGTCACGGCTGCCGACAGGGTCACACTGGGAGAAACACCATGCTCTACAGAAGCAAGCATTTCAGTGTCTATTTCAAGTCACAAAATGAAGAAGGTATAATTTTCTCTGACTGATTGAAATGCCAAAGTCTGGAAGATCACTCATGAGTCATAGATAACAGTATCAGATGATAAATAGTGGCAGAAGTAGGCAGAGGCTCTTCATTTTGTCATTTAAGACAAAAAGCAGGACTTTTTTTTTGGTTTGAAACAATTTCCTTCTGCAGGTGACTTAGGAAACAAGCACCAATGATGTTTTATTCTATTTTTTTTCCTTATTTACTTAATCACCACAAAACAAGGCTTATGGAGCCACTCAATCATTTTGGGTTACAATACTGGATTGTGCAGAAAGATATTTGTTAACCCTTGCCTTTAAAAGTTTCAGATTGTACCCCAACGGGGAAGCAAGTCCGTGGAAGCTTATTCTTATTCTTAGTTTGCACCTTTCTACATATTTCCCACACTGTTATCATAAACGTGACATTTTATGACATATCTTGTGATGGCAGAAATCACCAGGGAGATGAGTTGTATGTTGTGTGCTCTCTGGTGGAGTGCTATAAAATGTCCCTTGGGTTCATCAGACTGGATTTTGCTCTCAATACACCTTTGATATTTGGTAGTATACTCCATTTTTGTACAGGCACAGACAATGAATTTATCAAACTTCTGCCAAATTCTGATACATGTCACAGTACAGAGGTGTCATAGTACAGAGGCTTTAGTAAGGCTGCCATTTTTTGGTCTTTCTCCATAAATTTGAATCAGCTCCTACTGCTCCCAGCGTAATTTGATCCCCTTGAACTTGACAGTTTCTAATGAAGTGTGCAAATTCAATGTCATTACACTGATGGATTAACCACTGTGCTTGTGGGGTACCTCCGTGAGTCAAAAACGGAATGCACTATAGTTGTGTCTATTTCCAAGGCAGTTTTGTCTTTAAACCTTGCTATTGTCTCAGATATCTGCTACATTGATAGCATTTTAAGAGCCCTAAAGAGAGAACGATGATCATATTATTCCTTGCGTGAGAGGATGTAGCACTGCCATGGTGCCAATTTCCCTTGGCACACGTCCATGATACAGTTTGATATGATTTGTTCTCCCTTTGCTTCAATAACAATCAGGAGTTCCACAGTAATGGGTCTGCTGAAAACAACCATCGCATGATTAGATACCGACATGAAACACCACACCTACGCTTGCTTCATGCGCAACAAAAGCCTTTTAACAAAACTAAAAACAGGCACGTTGCTGCTTCATGCACCAGCCACAGGTAGGGAGAGCCTTACTTCACAGCTACACACTGGTATCCAATGATTAACCAAAGAGTGGAAGGGAAGAAACAGAACTTACGTGCTGCCCCGTTCGGAAGACAGGAAGAACAGGGCAAATGTGACAAAGCACAGAAACCAACCAAGGAAGAAAAAAAAGAACAAAACAAAACAAGGTCAGATCAAGTCAAAACACTACACACATTGTGGACGGTGGATGAATTTGGACCTGATACAAAAAAAGCATGCACGTTCTCAAACTGTTAATTAAAACAATGGAATCATCACCTTCTATGTTATCCTACAATATTAACCTGCTACACATACACGTGCACACTGCAATCGTGATTCTCCCCATCATCTTTACAGTGTGAGAACTTAATTTCAAGCAATCAGTCATGTGGGGTATAGTTAAATTACAGATATACTCAAGTCCTGTTTTCAATTTCAGGCAACATTCATAGAGTTTAAGAGTAGACATTAGTTTCACAAAGAAATTTCTGTTGCTTGCTGCTACGCTACAGTGACTGCGATACATTTCGCCTGTTAATGTTTGATTAAAAGAGTGGTGAAGAAATCAACTTGCAACCTTCCTGACAAGTAACATAAACACAGAATGTACTTGAGGATACCATTAAGTAACATACTGGACTTCCTAATTTTTCTATGCCTGCCAACGAAATAAATACTATCTTCTCTCGCGAGATCAAGACTAGGGCACTCTCTGTGAACAAGATGTGCTGTAAGACATAAAAAATTTGGAGGTATATCTCTATGCCTTTCAAAAACCGTCACTGAAGAATATTTGTAGTAACTGTATTCATACATAACTGATGAACCTCTTCAACAAAACATTTTAATGAATATGTACAATGCTTCTCTCACTTGCAACTACATCGAGCTTGACTTACGTATTTCCTCAGTTGTGATGAGCAGTGGCGGATCGGACGGATCGCTGGTTCCGACGTCGTTGACAGCGACCACATTAAACTTGTAGGGGGTTTGAGGTGTCAGCCCCGGGATCTCAACTGTGCCGGCTTTGGGGAAAGAATTGATGGCATGTTAGTGCAAGTCACATTCCACCACCAGACATACGCAAAGCCCCAACTCTGGCTTCCTTTAAGAGACTCTTAAAGTAACGGAAAGGACCGAAATGAATGGCCTCAAATCATGTCTCTCGCCATTTGTTTAGTACCATGTATGTAAAATTGTGTATAAAGGCTTATAAGACCCATTAGGACTTTAAAGTGTATCTCTGTCATATACTTTGTCTGACCCTTGCCTCTTCCCTCATGACCTCAATGCAGGCTGCTTTGAGCTTTCATGAATAAACAAAGGTTCAAACACAGCGAAAACTTATTTAAGACTCTCATGAAACAGGTGTAGGGCATGGGCATGACCTTCCCATCATATCCTACTAAAGGGAACACCTTTATCTTGTGGGAAAATCTGGTTCCCATAACCTAGTATGAGAGGGGCATCAGATGTGCAAGATTATAAGCTAATTATAGCCATTAATATGTATGAAATACATGAATGGCACCATTAGTCATGGAAATAACCTCATGACTGCCTTAAATATGTACCATCAACTAAACTATGATCTTCATCTCAAGTACAAGGCATCGACATACTCCTAAGAGTGTCTCTACTTTTACACCAGACAGCCGTATTGATTAGGGTCAGGTTCAGGTCCGGACCTGAACCTGATTCAGTATGTGAAAACTTGTGAATGGACGATGCTCAAAACAATGGTCCATTTAGCAACAAAGAAATCTGTTTGTGGAGTATTCGACTCCCACTGGCGTTTTAAAATCCTACAAGACTAACTGCCTCTGTACAATTGACTGTAAAACTTGATAGAAATGACTTTAGACTCATACTCTACTTTGCTCGTTATTTTTCTCGACCGATCCCCAAAACGTGTGAATGCCTGATTATATTATATTATGATTATCTCTTCATTTTCCAATAGGTCCAACATCAGGTCCACTGAATTTTTTTCAGGTCCAGAGAACAGAAAAACCGGTACCCACCCCTAGTATTGATCGATGAGACAGTTCCTACCTGGTGCAATGGTGGTGAAGTTCTTGGCGATGACAGTCGAGTTGTCGTCGGTTACCACAGAGTACTGGATGATGTACTGCTTGACAGGGACCCCACCATCGCTCATGGGGGCGTCAAATGCCAGCTTGACAGAAGTGGGAGTCTGCCCACTGGTCCGGACGTTGCTGGGGGGCTCAGGAGCGACTGGTTGGGGAGATAAGTGGAATTCATCCATCACTTCACTTGGATGTGAAATTATAGTCCCTTGCCTTTTAACAGGGTTCTAGCAAGGATTTTACTTTAGTACAATGGTGAGTGCAAAGCGACCAATCTGTGAGGTGGTGTGGAAGGGGATCTTGGCCCTTCCGCAGTGAGATTTTAAAAATGTAGAATAAAATTGTGGCATTGTAAGGGTACCTGTGAGGTGACTGAACTCTGTTAATATCACATGTAGTTCGAAGGATTTTTTTGTCAGTTTGGAGTGGCATATCATCATATTTCATATTTGATTGACATTGTTCAACATTGTTCATTAGGAATGTTGAAAATTAGCATAGCTAGAACCCTGCTATAGTGATTCAAAGACACACTGTTTCAGTGGCTACATTGTGGGATTTTAGTAACCACTATCTTTGCTGAAGTGAGATACAAGACCATCCTTTAACTGGGGATATGAATCTCAAACCTCCCTAAATAATCCTGTTACAATGCTCCTTCAGTTAAAAGCATCCATAAATTACTGTACGTTCAGGAAACATCTTTCAAGGGTACCATTGGCTAATAATGTATGCCACTTTGTGCTGAATAGAACATCTTAATACTTCAAAGGATGTTCCACATGCTGAGCTAAAGATACTACAACAGTTTCAGGGATGATCTATGACCTCCAATTTGAGATTTTGTGGCCTGAAATTTTGATTTATGCTGATGACAAATGGAAAAGGGGTCATTTCTTTTCACCTGATTAATTTAATGCCATGGTTATGATTTATAGGGGACAAGGCTGTAAACTGACAGCCTAAAACCAGGGGAACCAAAGGACCCTTGTGCTGGCATGCCAAATATGGAGCAACCATGTAGGCCATGTGAGTCATGTTGACTCTACTCCTGTCCTACTTTGATGCCCAACATGAACACAAGTTTCCCTGCCTGTACAGAATGTCTCAACAGGGTTGGACAAGTTTACTACAATTCAATTGTCCTATAGGACAAGTACGTGGAAAATTCACTTGCCTGAACTAACTTTTCACTTGTTCGAACATTAAAAGACATTTGTATTTTCAATTCCATCATTCTTTTACTGTGGTCTTTATTTTTCTGTGCTGACCAATACCTGATGCTAATATGACTATGAAAGAATAGTGACATGTATATCAAAATCTGTCGCATGGAAAAAAATCTTACTTGCCCGATCGGACAAGTCTGACATGCACTTGCCCGATCAGCACTTTCAATTGCCCTGGACAATCAGACTAGTTGACTTGTCCAACCCTGCCTAGAAAGACTCACTGAACAGATCTGTACTATTCTATTGCCAGCAGCTTCACTCTCCTGTAATGAAACATCTAAGCTAACCTTGTTCATCTTCTGCCATCTATATCTACAAAGAACTGCAGCAGGTGTGAGCTGTTTTCAAAATCACGACTTTTAGCATTCACAGAGACCAACAGACCAAAGGCCTAGTTTGTTTGCTAAGTCACATACACAGGAATCTAAATGCCCTGGACAATTGGGCTAGTGGACTTGCCCAGCCTTGTCTGAAGGACCTGTGCCCTCACCTGCTTCCTTGAGGAGCACCTCCCTGTTGGCTGTGCCCAGGCTGTTGGCTGCCGTGCAGTTGTACATCCCAAAGGCTCCATCATCAGTGGGGATGACCTGTAGTGTGGTTTATTTATTTATTCGTTTTCTTTATAATGATAGAACTTTATTGCATGACAATTGTACACAGTACAATGTACGGCAACAACTATCTATTACACTAATTACAAAATAGAGTAATATATAGAATAAAGCTTAACATCCTAGTTATACAGGGTTGAACACTGCTTTCCAGGTATGCCCAGAATAGCACAAACAAAGAAATAAGAGAGACTCAACATTCAACAAACTAAAGTAACACTATATACACAAACATCAACCAGAATTGTAAATCATCAATCAAACTTAATGTGGTAAGCCACATCAAGTTTGCACGTGGTGCAGCAGTTTGTCAGTTTTACAGGACATGTGTCACCACCCAGAAACCTGACCCAACTTATGTTCTTATATATCGGACTCCCAGGAATGAGGAAGATTAGCACAACATTCCTAACATCAACACAACAGCCCTTTGGACCCTACAGTGACAAGTGACGTCCATGTACCTGTAATGTGCTCCCGGAGGCCGAGGTAAAGACAGCATAGCTGGGCCCCTCCTGGATGTCGATGTTGTTGAGGGACCATTTGATGTCTGGTGTGGGGTTGCTGGTGAAACTGCAGGTCAGGTTGACGGGGTTGCCCACCCATGTGGCCGCAACAGCTGGGGTGGAGTCATCCACCTTAGGCTTGACTGGAGGGAGGGGCGCAGACAAGTTTATCAGTCAGACATCAGCATGTACCGATGGGGACATTGAAAATTAGCTGCACCAATGACCTAAGCTATGAAATTTCCCAGTTATGACTCCTCCATTATTATTAGATTAATGCACTTAGGCAGGATTCCATTAGACTCTTAAGGGCAAGTCTCTTTTGTACATTTAGTCTTACGACTATCATCTTGTACTTGACATCATGTGTTTAAATAAACAAGTTCTCTCTCTCTCTCACCATGTTCATATAGATCTGAAATATTCTAATAATTTTTAGCAAAATGTAATTCCCCGCTTTTTCCGTATAAAATAGTATCTAACTTTCTAAGAAGGATATCTTGAATTGTAGAAATAGCTACAGCTCTGTACAACTTAACAGTGTTGACAAAATACACATTGTCCACATTCAGGACAAGCCAGTGTGGGGTGATATGACAGCAGCCTCTATCAAAGCATGCCGTGTTGACTGAAGAGAAAACACAAGTGTGGCAGTGCTCTGAACATGTCTAGTCGCCTGGCCGAATAAGGGGACTTTGGCCAAGTTAGGAACAAAAGCCTAGAAGGAGTAGATTGGCCTAGCAGTGTTGGCTGGCCGGGCCTTACTTAGGTCACAAACTGTACTCCTCTGGCGTGTTTTCTGTCTTATTTGGCCAATTTTTACTATTTTTCCAGCGACCCGTGGAACCTGATAGAGACTAGAACATGTCCATGGAGCAGACTATACGCGTCTAATCAGGCTACATTAGGAAAAACAATAACCATCCTATCATAATTTGATCAAAATCCAGACACAGAATTGATTCACTGCTGATCGTTGATTGAACTCCCCATGATTGCCAAGCCAAATAAAGCCCGCTAGATCTAACGCACATGAGTCACCCTCATGAATAATCCCTGTGACATCACCAGTGTAATGCAGAGTCCTCCCCAATTGATGGAATAACGGAGGCTCTCCACTATACTCCTAGCCCAGCTTCACTATACTACTGAAATTTAGTGTGTTTCTTCCCTATTTTGTTGGTTAGTTTTGCTAAAATTAATGAAAATTCACAGACTTTTGTGCCAAGTGGCATCACTTTTCCAGTGGGCATTGTCTGCAAAAACTTGGCGATGATCAAAACAATAGTTGTTTTGCCACTTCACAACAAAGGAATCACTATAAATTGTAGTATTTGACACCCTCTGTCATTGCAAAATGAACCCATTTTATGAAAGCGCAGCATTTTGGTTTGGGTAATTTTTGCCAGCCCCTCCACTATACTAAAAAATTATGGGGAGAACCCTGGTAATGGGAGATACAGCAAAAAGATAGATATCACTAGCATTTATACCCCCTTTCCACTAGGATGGCGCTCTCTCTGCGACTTAAAATTTGACATATCACTCAACAAATTGTATAGAAAAGAAACAATTCATTTACACCTTGTGTGTTTTGTTGTTCTTTCAGTCAAACTTTTACATGCTGTATGATAATTGATATACCCAGTATGAAATCAAAGGTTACACATATCCTATTTAGGTCACAGTGAGAGTGCATCGTGATCGCCGTCTAGTGGAAAGGGGGCCATATCATCGATGACCCACAATGTTGTTTAATACAGCAACAGATATCTCATCAACCAAACATTAATGCGTACTAAAAATACACTCACATTGTACATCCAAGTTCAGGGTCTTCTGGTCTGTACCCCCCAGGTTTGTGGCTATACAGGTGAAGCTGCCCCTGTCATTGTAGGTGACCTGACTGATGGTGAGGATGGTCTCCCCAGTGTTGGGGTCTGTGCTCACGGTGAACCGTGGGTCCTGGGGAGGGCAGACGTCAAAGTTAACAACATGTTTGTGCTGATTTATATAACTACATAAGCCATGCTTCAAATGTGTGCCACCTGGTGTGTGGTGCAATACAATTAATTCCTCCTTACACCTGTTAACCCTAATATTGAGGCCTTGGAATTTCTCTAATTTTCTGATTCCCCCAAATGAACCAGTAATCCACTGAAAGCCTCCCCAATTCTTTGATGTGGGCCGAACAATCCAGGTTGTTAAGACATTGAGATTTCAGAAGGTATCCGAGTCCATTCATTTTGGTCGTTCCATGACTTTAAGAGACTCTTAAAGTAACAGGAACGACCAAAATAAAAATGTAGCAGATCTCACTATTGTGCAATTTGTACCATGTTGCGTAAAAATTGTGTATATACACTTACAAGACTCATTAGGACTTTAAATGATGTAAACTGTATCTTTTTTTTTTTTTTTTACTCAATGGTCACCTCGTAACAAGGCCTGAAGGCCACTCAATGTTACGGGTTACATGATTGGAACTGTAACAGCAACTCTTCGCCCTAGGTCAGAAACATCATGATTGAGACCAGCCCAATTGCTCACTATGAGTGAGGACTAACTGACCCAATAGGCGATCTCTGTTATATACTTTGTCTGACCCTTGCCTCTTCCCTCATGACCTCAATGAAAAGTGGTCTGACCTTTCATGAATTAACAGAGGTTGAACAAAAATTTGAACCAGACTTGAAAAACATTCATACGAATAATTACAGTTTGTTCCAAATGGATCCAAAAGAGAAATTGAGACGAGGCTTTTCGAAGTCTCCAAAATGAGCCTTCACAGTGACTTGGTCAGGTGATTTGTCTGTCTGGGTAAGGGTAATGTTTCGTGACACGAATTTTGAAGAGAGAAAACTGCTCACTGCAAATTACATTTTAAAAATAACTTGGCTATACTATGAAGAAAAATATATACTGATGACCAGTACAACTTGTATGGAATTGTAATGTCCAAGCAGATCCTATGGTAGCATAAGATAGTATCAAAAGCTGCCAGAGGAGTGAAGCTTGCCGAGGAGTGTGTTTGGCTACCTACACGGCAAATGTACACCTCTTGGCTGACTACACTCCTTGCCAGTTTAGTACTACTGTAAATGCAGAAACTTCAGCGGTAGTTTAATGTTCGCGGTTTTCGCGGTGGTCACTTCACCGCAAACTTAAAACGACCGCGAACACTTCTCCATAGAGACTACAGTGCGTGGTGCTACCGCGAACTTAAAACCACAGCAAAAAGTCCTTTTTCCTGTTACTAACTTAAATGCCTTTACAGTATATTATGCCACCCTAGGATCTGCTCGGAGATTACAGAAATGGCCCAGTGCTCACCGATCCGTCCACCATGTCTCCCCCACCCTTCTTCCACTGCAGCATGGGAGTGGGGTCTCCCGTAGCCGAGCAGCGCAGGTCCACAGACTGACCCTCGGGCGTGCTGGTGTCCTGCGGCTCGTTGATGCTGGGGGGAACTGGAAAGTCCAGAACAATCATTAACTCGTCATAGTCAACTTTCCTATGACTCAAAAATATTACGTTAAGTGTCCAGTAGTATCAGCAATGGGTACCGGTAAGGCGTACCAGTACAAAACCGTTTTTCCTTCTCCTCTCTATCTCTATGCATATACAAATAAATTATTTACATCTTTGATCACTAGTTGGTCTAGTATATCTAACCATTCTTGCATCTTGTCACCAACTACACATGTATAACTACAAAATAACCCTCTGAAGTCCTACCGTATACGAAGACGTTGGCTGCTGCCTCCGCCTGCCCTGCACCATTAGAGGCCTGGCAGATGTACTTCCCCTCATCTGCCTTGGTCAGGGCTGTGATGGTCATGGTCATCTTATCCACCACTCCGTTCTGTTGGGAGAACACAAACCTGCAAGGACACAGTCATGCATTTTACTTAAAGTCTGAACATCGAGTTTGTTAAGGATGGATTATTCACTGTGGAGGGATTAAAGCAAGGCGAAGGAAAATTTGTTTTTCTTTTCTACAAAGATGAACGTCCTCGAATAATACCATTGTCCAGCACTTGCTGACGTCAGACATGATCTACAGAAATACTTTTTTCCAGAACCAGGGCTCGAAATTTATTTTTGGGATTAGGTGCACTGGTGCACCCAGCTTAAAAAATTGGGTGCACCAAAAAATATTTGGGTGCACCACTTAAATTCAAATAATAACCTAATAATAAAACTTAGTTACAATTATCAAATTCTTAAACACGTACCATGACAGACATTTTTATTATCTTTCTAACACTTAGATGTCAAGAACATGATGATATGATGTATACTAGTATACTTTGATATCTTTACATACATAAACGCAAGAAAATATTTGGGTGCACCCACAGAAAATAATTGGGTGCACAGCTCCAATTTTGGGTGCACCTGGGTGCACATGCACCCAGTATTTCGAGCCCTGAGAACTGTTATGACTTATTGTACAGGTAGCGATTTTAATGTATATGTATGTGTACCTATGGGTTTTTAACCTGAAATAAAGAATACAGAAAGCTGAGATGATGAGAAGTAATAAAGAGTCATGAGAAGTCAAACCTAATATGCTTAGATTGTAAGTCTCAGCAGTACATATCATTACTAAAATAGCCACTTGTCTGTACTTGTCACCATTGTTATCTATACCAAAGTCTTTTATTCTATGTATGTTTACTATGTATTCTGTATGTTCCATGTTGCAGTCAACCCTCGGGCAAGAACGTGCAAATAAACATTCAAGTCTTGAGGGATGATGAGAAGTAATAAAACTTGCCTCTCATCCGTCAGCTCGTTACTTGGGTCGGTGGAGTCACGGAACCAGGAGTAGGTGGGGTTGGGGTCTCCTGTTGCCTGACAGATCAGGGTGACATCCATGCCGACAGTGCCATTGGAGCTGGAGGGGCTGGTCACCAGGGTCGGGGGGACTGCAGGGAGGAGAGGGGCTGTTAGTACTAGCAACGGGACATGAGGAAACGGATTTTCATTCAACACGGGGAAGACCTTGCAAATGACAGATCCAGCTGGAGATCCACACACACAAAAAATCTGGAGAAACCAGACTGATGCGTGTGGCAGAAGAAAAGCGGATCTGCAAAAAGAACCCTGCAACAGACCTGAGGTGGCAGAGACTGTCATTCTCGTATAGGACTGTTACGGAGCAGTCGACACTGTAGGGCTGATATCAATTAGGATTTTACCATGGTCAATATTGGCCGAAGGAGGCCATATATATTGTAATGCCTCAAAAGGAGGAAACCTTTAGCCGGATTGGGATTTAAAAAATCTTTTGTATACTTTCCCTTCAGTACAATTGCTTCCAGACAGCATCCCTAAATTCACCTTTCCTAAAGAAAGCACTGGCAACAGAACAAACTTCATTGTAATTTGTATCAAAATCAGCCACAGGAAACCTGGTAAATTACCTTGTACATCCAAGAGGATTTGCAGCTCATCATACTGTCCATTTGCTGGTTGGCTGGCTTCACAGGTGTAGGTGTCCTCGTCCTCAAGTGTCACATTCACAATCTGTAGGGAGTTGGTATCTGGGTCCTTCTGGAATCGGCCTTCAGAGAATAAATGAATGAATGAATTTTATTGCTCAACGATCACACAGGGTACAATGTATGGCAACCAACAACAACTAATAGCGATACAGACAATACTACTACGGGGCTACATACAGAACAACAAGATATTATTGACAATAGTACAGTCATGTATGAGTGATCTGGTCTAGCATTTGGAATACAGTATAAAGAAACTGGCCTACGTAGATGGATATATGAGATGAACATGTTAGCAGTGTATGGAAGATATCATTCTGTGTACCAGTAAGAGAGATGTGTGTTTTGGTTCTTATATTCTTAAACAATGTTTCTCTCTATTTACTGTAAATAGGACATTTCATAACAAAGTGGAATTCATCTTCGATATTTTCATGACATGTAGGACACAGTCTATGGGTGGCTGGTGTGTCACAGTGACGACCTTAGAGGACAGGCAGCAGATGTAAACCATGGCAAACAAATGTAAATCAACTTGTCAAAACAAAGCACTCTGTGTTCCTTTAGTAATGACCATAGAGGATATAGCACTGAATACCAGGTAAGGGAAATGCTGGTCACGCAAGTTCTAAACAATGAAAGTTCAATAAAGACTGCTACTCTGCATATACCACTGAATGCACTATTGTTATGGATATACTACTATGCGGAATTGGAACAGTTGCACTGCTTAGAGCTTATAGTTACAACATATATTTTCTTCCAAAGCAACAATTTGAATTCTTAGTTTAGATTTACAACTCCCAAAAAAATTCCTAAGACTGTGAAAAAAAATCATGAAAATTCAAGAAATGGCAGACTAATAATACTTTTCATTCATTCGTGAAAAAAGACGTTCTAAAATGAACAGGATCTTTTCAAGTTTGTTACTTTCAGACATACTACGCCTTTCACCCTAAAACATCACATTTACCTACATGCTTTTCTAAATTTACTTGTCTGTACTGTTCACAGCTTGCACTGTCTGATGGAATCACATGAATGACCGACTTTCAACAACATCTACCTCAAATTCTTGTTTCAGTGTTTACACTCGCCCTAGAAACCACAACTAACGGGCTGACAGATCCCTGTGACATGAACAAGGCCACTGAGGTCATACACACACACAAAAAGGCTGATCTTACCTACAGCACTGGGCATAAAACATGTACACCATTTACGACCACTTTGAGAGGAACCAGTAAAAAAACCTCGCCACTTCTTTGAACAATGAAATCGAACAAACTCACTTACACCATCACAGAATACTTCACAATATGCCAGTTCCTTTCGGTATAACCAGCAAAATCTCACAATGTTCTTTTGTTCTTTGCTTGTCTTCCCAAGCTAAGTGTATTCCAGTGCGGAATGCCATGCATTTTTCCAAGGTCTCCTTGACTGTCCCGTATTACAGCATGTTACACCCCCCCCACACCTTTGACAACTCCATCTCGACAAACCACAGAATGTCCAACACATGGAATGGTTTGAAATTGTAAAAGCAATAGATTTTCCCTATTGTATATGACCTCTAGTAGTCTTAAGTTATCTTTTGTCACATGTGAATTTTATGGTTTGTATATTTGTTCCTGTGTGTAAAGTTTGTGTCCTAGATCCTGCTATGTTTGTTGATAAGGACCACAGGAAGAGTAGCTACCTATACAATGTATATTGTTAAGCTAATTGTGGATCTTAATAAAGTCAAAGTCAACCACGACTTACCTCCATTAGCTATGAAAACTCCATTTCTGTACCAGTTGACTTCAGGCACTGGCTCGCCGGCTGCCTGACACACGAGGTTTGCCGTCTGTGCAACAGTGGCGGTCTGGGTGGGACTGGGGTCAACAAACGAGATGGCCTCTGAAAAAAATAAAAGGGAAAGGTAATTGTAAAATATACCATACCATTTTTTAATCAATGTTTACTAAAAATGATTTTCATGGATCTTGTTCACAGCAAGATTAACACTAGATACATAAACCATCCAACTTTGAAAAAGAACAATCGTCATATCATCCTTGCACCTCAGAATGGCACATACTGTAATTCACTTTGCAGCGTGCAAAATACCCACTTGCACACTTGCACATTGCAACCACTTTTTGCTTGGTGCAACTTACTTCTAAACTCAGGTTGCACAGGGTGCAACTTAGATTTTGAGCCTCAGAACTCGATTTTGTTGTCAATTTACTTGGAAGAAATAAATGTACCTAGTCAGCTCTGTTTCATACATAAATGTATCAGCCAAACATGTAATACTATGTATTGTACCTTTTTTTCAGAAATTAGTGAATTGTAGGTGGTGCAACTTGAAATTTAGTTGTGCAACCTAGTTTTTGCCCCAGGTTGCACACTTTGCAACCTCACTCAGAAAAGTATTTCGTACTGTGCTTTGTCTTCTCGGTACGAAACTTTCATGGTCTGAGAAAATTTAACTTTTTTTCTTGGAATCAAATGTTCACAATGGCAGCGGGTGCTAGTAAAAGAAGTCAGTAATGAGAAGTTCACATTACAATCTTCGCCGTGATAAACGTGAATATGAAATTAATTGAAAAAAAATCAGGAATTACAGTAGCCTACCGAATATGATGAGTTTGATGGTTGCCTCCAGGTCTTGGGTGGTTCCATCATCGTTTGTACCGGTTGCTCGGCAGTAGTATATCCCAGCATTGTCTCTCTGGATGTTGCTGAACTTCAGCCTGATGGAGTTGCCTCTCGCCTGCACATGCACATCCTGTGGTACATTTGTGCAAGATATACAACAGGTTACATCTAAAACTTGTGCAAGGCCATAAGGCAAAGCATTTTTTAAAAATGGCAACAAAAAGACATCTTTTCTTTACAACTCCATTAGCGAAAACCGAATTATTACAAAAAAATAATAATACAGTAGAAGCCAGTTAATTGCACAACGGATTTAACGCACACTTCTGTTAACTGCATGGAATCCCAAATCATCTAGGTCCAGTTAGATAACTTCGCATTATTGCACCAGCCGGATAATTGCACGAAATTCACTGGCAAATAGGCTGTGCAATAAAGCGGCTTCTACTGTAGAGCAAAAATGATATCTAGTAGTAGATCTACTGACCTGGCTGGTATCATCGGTAATCTGGTTCTGATCTGGGTCGAACCATGCCAGTCCTGTGACACTCCCTGTTGCTGAACAAGTGAAGAGGCTGCCTTCTGTCACAGCCTTGACTTGGTCTCCATCAGGACTCACCGACAAACTCGACTGGCAAGCTGAAACAACAAGTTTCAACATCAAAATCTTGTAAATCTTAAAAAGTAATGTTGTCATGAGTTTTATGCTGTAGCCGGACTAAGAATTCCACAAAATCGTCTTTCGACATAAAATGGGGGTGCCGTGCTCGAGGAGACGCCTCAACCACGCTAATCATCCTCTATACCCAAATATTGGGTACCTACTGGCTGCAAATACACCCGATTATATCATATTATGCTGTAGACACATGCAACTGTGCTTTTACTAAGTCCAATGTTCAAGAAAACTACCATCATGGCTTCCAGGTCACGTAGAAGGAGGGAAACAGCTTGTCATTTATTTGTTCCTTCCATCCATTGCATAAGAAACAGTTTGGTACTGTTGACATCCTGTTTATATGTTCACAACTTCACACAGAATTGTTGATTTTGTTACAAACATCATTACATCTGGTTATCAATTAACACAAATACGCCTGTACTTTATAAAGGTCCATAACATTCATTTTTATTCAAATAAGACATGTTTGTGGACAACAGTTGTGCATTTTTACCAACCATCTGCCATCCCTAGTGGTACCACACAGGGAACAAAACATACAGAAATCCCACATAACAGGCTGAAATAACATGAACGACTTCATCACAGCAGGACATGACAGATATTTTTTTGCAGGATGCATCCTTGTGAGTGATTTAGTGCCATGTGTTACAAAGCATGGCTTGGTATGACTAATCATTTACCTGGGTCATACAGTAACATGTTCCTTTGACCAGCTTTGTGCTAATCTCCAATGGTATGGTGCCATAAGATAGCATCAAAGCTGGCCAAGGAGTATAGCCGGCCAAAGGGAGTCAAACGGACACCGTGACTCCCTGGCCGTTGGCCAGCCAGCTTTGATACAATCTTATGGCACCGTAGGATCTGCTTGGTGATTACTTTGTGCATCCAAAATCTCAGCAATGACTGCAGTTGCTGAACTGGTATGGGTTCAATGTTGCTAGGCACCGGGATTATGATTTTTAGATGTTGTTTGGGAGTTAACACTTGACATATGCACTTATTATCTTTTATACAGACCCAAGCTACATAACCGAGTTACAAAACAAGATTTTAAATCCCAGTGATATGTTAAGTAAAGTAATTGTGCATGACCTTTCCTGTTCTATACTTTTGCACAAATATATTAGATACACAAGATTTGAAGCCAAGTTCAACATCTTGATAGGAAATGTGCCTATTTTTTGCCTAATTAGTTGGATAATGACCCAATGCCAACTCTAGGGAGCAGCACCAGGCTCTGGCATCTAATTTTGGCATCTGAGTATTTTCTGGAAGGATGTCCTCCAAGGATTGGTTACAGATTTCCGTTTGTGGCAATAGTCCATCCCATATTTCCTCTGTAACCAGGCGACTGCACCCCCACGCCCTAACAACCGGCAAACAGGTCCTGGCAACAGGATGAGTCTGCAGACTAAAAATCCCACTGAACATGTCAGCTGTTTCCTGCATTCAAGTGTACACAACCTTTAACATTTCCCTGAACATCATACTGGTGCATGAAGCACACAGCCTGCTTTAATAACTGTTAACTCTAGGAATGAAATCACAGCTAGCTAGGTTGGATGAGCCCCGCTTAGAAGATGGTATCAGACAGCCAAAGTTATGACCCACGGAGTCTGTTCCTAGCTGGCTATATTTCTCCGGCTGGCTTACTTGTCTATTTGTTCCATTTCTACGTTTTTCCAGCGACCTTTGGAGTCTGGTAGAGACTAAACTCAGCTCCAGGAATGAAATCACAGCTAGCTAGTTTGGATGAGCCCTGCTTGGAAGATGGTATCAGACAGCCAAAGTTATGACAGTTGACTTGGCACATGGTTGCAGTGTCAGGAGGTCAGGCCCCACCACAGCAGCATCCTGATGCCAACAACAACTTACACCAGCCCCTGCTGAGGGGTCAAGTCATGACTCTTCACTCAGCTGTCACACAGAGCCATGGTGGTCCACTGACAAGTCACATACTCAAAGATCTAATACGGAAGAGTCCCTTTTGGAGTTATATTATTGTATCTCAAGCTTATCAACAGCCAGGCAGCTCTTAGGCATACAGTACATTGTATCTCATTCTAAGGCATTACTTGATCAATAAAAAGTAAAGTACGACAGCTATTTATTTTATGTCAAGGAATGTAGGAATTTAAAAATGTTACCATTGATTTGGTTACACTTATCGTTTGCTGGAGGCCTTTCATGAAACTAATGACAGCTTGTTTTGTAAACACTTTGGCCTTCACACTTTCTCAGCTGAGAATTTATTGCTCAACAATCGCCCATGGTACAATGTATGGCAACCAATAACAACTACTAGCTAATATAGCCAATAGTAATACAAGGCTACATACAGAACAACAAATATTATCGATAACAGCACAGTCATATACTATTACTAGTATGGGTAATCTGGTCTAGCATTTTGAATAAAGTACAAATAAATTGACCTACGTAGGCAGATATATGAGTTGAAGTTGATAGCAGTTAATCATATGGAAAATACTGGTCTATGTACACCAGTAAGAGAGATGTGTGTTTTGGTTCTTATCTTCTTAAACAATGCTTCTCTCTCTTTACTGTAGGTAGGACAGGCTGTGATCAATACTGCACCAGCACGATTCCCACAGGAACATGTCATTGGCAAACACATCAGGAGTGCTCTCTACTGTGAAGAGGATAAATTGATTTCTTTTTTTACTTCAAAATCAAACTGAGTACAGCCAAAACCCAACACATTGCAACCGACTAATAGACTTCAGCGTCACTGACGAAACCTAACGAATGTGATCTGAAATATCTGACGTTTCCAAAATCATCTCCAGTTACCTGAGCAATTGCTACTTGGCGTATCTTATTACCTGTATGTCTAACCTTCATCAAGAATAAATAGATTTATTGAGTGATTTTATCAGCGCTGCATGTTGCCAATAATTTCTCACTTATTTAACGGAGAATAATTTGTATAGCGAGAAACAATGTTTATCTTTATACTGGCAGTTTGCAGCGTTCAGTAATAAAACTGTTGGTACACAATACTGAGTGACGCGTCAATAAATCACATTAATATCTGATACAGAGACAAAGCATTTACATCAGGCTTCTGTCAGCTTTTATCAGATGTGAGACCTGCGCATCAGCCAGCTTCATAAAGAATTTAAAAATATTCGAACTGTGATAGCACAACAAATGGTCTGGCTTATCAACTGCCAGGCAACTTGCAGTTTACGTTTTTCATTTCAACACCACCAAATCAGCACACATGCTATGTACAGTCTAGACAAGGACGAAAACAGATACAGCTGAATTGCTTTTCTGTTTTCTGATCAAGCCTTTGATCAAGCAATGGAACAAATAATTGGAATTTGACCAAGGTTACCACATGTACATAGACTTTCAATATAATACAGGCCAGTATTGCGAATGAATCTTGACAGTGAGTCTTTAACTGTTACATTATTTTTGGACAGACTTGCATTTATTTCTTTGTATTAGCATTATCATCGAAAACTGTATGACAGAAAAGGCTACTGAGGTTTAAATGTGCCCACTGAGGAATAGGGTGATTTATGATGCTGCCATGCCCACTCACCTAAATGTCAAATTATCCATACTGCACACGAGAATAATGTTAACTTGACAACGGATTAGTCCTAGATGCAGACATTGCTGATCGGACATGGTACTCATGAAAACTATGTTATAGGCATATGTCATCAGATTAAGTTCTGTTGACCAATTAAAGTCTAGAATCACAGCTATCTTAGATTTGACTGCATTGCCTGATTAGTAAGAAATACTCAAACCCTAATCTAAAATAACCAGTCCATTTTAAATACCAAGCAGTGACTTCTGAGTATAGTACTAGTGTAGCAGCATAGTCATAAATAGCTAATTCTATGAACTTTCTCAGTAATTTTATCCTTATCCCGATGATGGAATGCTGGACGCATTTAGCTATTAGTAAGTTGTTAAGTATGGCATTCTCTTAAACAGATTTATCATAGTATAAATCTGATACCTTACCACATAAGGTATCATGTATGCAACTGAGAAACACTAAGAGACTCTCCCTTTCCTACAACTATGATAACCCCTGGACCCATAGCAGCTGCCTTATATGCTTCGGGGAAAACTAACAGGCACACATGCTTGAGAAGTTATGCTTGATCAAGATTCTCAAATGAAATTGTATTCATCATCCCTTTGTGCATCTGGTAGGTAGACTGGATGTTACCAATTAATTCTTAAGCTAGCAATTCTAGAGATTCATGACTTCAACATACCCACATTTGTGCCAATTGAAAGCAGTCATCACTGTCACAACCAATTAGCTAATGAGGCTGCCAATTAGAGTCATGCTGGCTTCTCCAGTGGTGTTCAGGACAGAGGTCTTGCCAACTTTTCATGTGTGATGAATGCAAAACCAGGGCTCGAAATACCACCTGCATATGCAGGTTAGTGCAGGTAAAATTGAAGCTGTGCAGGTATTTCTGGTGTCTACCTGCACATAACCTGCACACTGGTCCATGTACTGGGTTTTATGCATAAATGTCCTATGAATCATGTAGGTGCATGTGGATTATTCTTAGCTGCATTGGCTGTTACCACCAATAAAGTATAAAAGAAAAAAATAGCCATGGTTTCTGAACAATTTTAGCATGATCCATACTTCCTGAATTCAGAGTGGTGCAGGTAAAATTTGTCTGGTGCAGGTAATTTTCGCTATAACCTGCACCAGTGCAGGTATGCAGAAAAAAGTATTTCGAGCCCTGCCAGTGGTGTACAGAGGTCGTGCCAACTTTTCATGTGTGTTGAATGCAAAACCTTTGTCTGCAATACTTGAACCCTGCAATTAGTGGGGCTTGTCAAGAATAAACCATGTTGTCCTATTTTAAACATTGGAATATAAATACAACTTAAATACCAAGGTTGTGCTATAAGATCATTAAAACTGTTATCTACCTCTACTTACCATGGTTAAATGGTTATGAAGTACATGTACATTAAAAGAAGGTTAAAACGTCCTTTCAAATTTGTTTAATTGCATTATATAAAGTATTTTAATATTCATGTTGATGGAAGCATGGAGGTTCCACATGACAGTCCACTTGGCTCCAGGAATGTAGAATGCTGACTTGTATTTCTATTGCCAGGAGAGTCTTGTAACAAACATGATAGAAGCGACAATGAATCAGAAGGCAGCCTTAAATACGGCATTAAGGTGCTTCGGCTAATGTGTTCCACCTTCAAGTAATGGATTTCCAAGTGTTCAGTAGCCTGCTTAGGGCGACATCATTTCCTGATCCGGTTGGTTTATTTAGCTTTCAACATTATCTATGGACACCTATTTCTGGCCAGGCGTGATAAGTAATGCTCCCTGTAACAGTGCTATAGCAGGTAGCCATGTAGCTACAGTACATTTAACTCTAATGAAGTCTCATGGTGGGCCCATAAAGAAATCAACCACCGAAACTACTTGTCATTCAACATGCATCTTACCAGGACAGTCCTGGTAGATTTTATTATACAGACTCTGCCTATGTGCTTAGATAAAGATAGGCTGGTTCTCAGTGATAGAGTAAACAGCGGTGTCATAAAGCTGCTGCTATACTCTACTGGTATCATCAACTATGCCGACAGAAAAACACCAGAGCAGTAACAGACTAATCTCTGTGGGTCATCTTATGACTGGGCCAGAATACATGGAAGCTGTCAATGGTATCAGGAGAAAATCCAATATTTCTATGCAGTCATATCATAGTTCATACGTATATTTTGTCAAACAGTGTATGTTGGCCAAATGCCAAGTTCATATGTTGAAAAAAAAAAATAACATTGATCTCCTTCTGTGGAGCCAGAAAAATCTATGTGTTGTGTCTACTGCTGAATTGCTTGAAATGTGTAAGGACACGGACAGGGGAAAAATGCTAGTATATCACTGCTCCTTTCTTTTATTTTCTTTCTTTCAACATCATGATAAACTCCTGAAATAGACCTTCCGGTAAATGTGATTTTAACAGCAGACCAATCACTCAGATTGTAAACAGTAACTGAAGGGAATGCTTTATTGACTGGTCTGCTTATTGGTACAATCATTACTATTCTGTGCACAGCAAAAACTGCTACCTCCATGACTTAATTCTAATTATTCAGAACGATACAAACGTTACCTGCTAGCACTTGAAAAGGGCACTCAATGTAAAAATGGTACATGTGCTGAAGTCAATACAGCAGAGATTTTAACCCACACTGCCGGTTCACTATATCATTTTACCTGCAGTTTGGCCTTCCAAAATCAGTGGAGACAAATGCTATTTGTAGCAGCAGACAAATCAGTAGGTGGGAGGTATACTAGGCCTGTAAGCAGGGATATTCCTGAGTACATTCATCTCCAACCTGCCTCTGATGTGTATCTACATTTGGTCAACATGCTTGAGAAAGTCTTTAAAAGCATGGATACACCTGAGCTCTCATGTTACAACAAACAGAATAAGATAAGAAAGATGCACAAAAGGACGATGATGGCCAGCATTTGAAGCAAATAAAACTGCAACATCAGCATCAACATGATTGTTTTTCACAAGCTCACATTACTCACAGCACAGAATTTTGCACAATGTGTTTCCTTAGCCCAAAGAATTGCAAGTTTCTAAAATCCTCCCCTTTCCTGTGTTTGCTTGTAAATGGCAGGTAGCAGGTGGGCATTTCGTGCCCTGATACGTGTAACATCTGACTTAAGAGATGTTTTTAAGCCTGGTGAACACCACTAAAATCTGAAGACAGGGCCTCCTAATAGGATTAGGAACTGGCTATGACTAAACTCCTTGTTTTCATGAAACTCTAGACAGTGCCAAAATGACTTTCTCCCGTCCATCAACACTACTTCTGTTCATGACAGGGAGGAACAGGTCGAGAAACAAAAAACGTCTTTCATCTACAGTTAGACTTACTACATCAGAGCCTTGTCCCCCTAAAAGGGTGGGAAATGAAAGGAAGGAATATGATCAGCATTCCTTTCAGACACAGTTGGACTGAACACCCATAGTTTATTGAGTGTGCCTTATCGGGTTTGCTGTGTTCGGCGTCAATACATGTCGACAGTCACGTCCGGCAGAACCAAACCCACCATTGTCCCGATTCAGACCAATGACCGAAGATCTGATACAGGACAGGTGTAGAATCACAATTAGAGAACAGTTGTTTAGTATGACCCTGTCTTGAAAATCTGGCCTCTCCATGAAGAATGTGTAGGAGAGAATAGAATGAGACACACACACTCTGACATCCATATGTGCTCCTAATAAATGAAATAGCACTGCTACACACCATAATCATACTCAATGCATAGCTCTAGCATACTTCTTTATACTATAATCAAAGTGACAGGTTACAGATAACTTTTGAAGGAAATAATCATCTTCACTTTTGGATAGCTTGCAGCAGTGTCGTAGGAAAAACTCTGGGAGATACTGCAGTTCTTATCACAGCTAATGAGGCCACCTGCTTGCTGTGCAAAGAAACTACCTCTTTAGACCCCTACCTTATCTAAACACTATCTGCTCACATTAACACCTGATGGCCTTTCACCATGTGAGGTCTGTGTATGCTTTTCAGATAAACTGTGGAAGATAAACTGATACTGGGAGAGGAGATAGTTTCACCCCATTGGTTTTCATGCATACTTTTCAATTAGGCACTGGCCATGTTGATGCCTTGCCAGAAAAATGAAAATGGCCATCAGCCGTTAGTCTTTATTGCACCGACAGCCCTAGCTATCATGCAAGCTACAATGATAAAGTGTGTGACGTAAACTCATAAATAAAGCAATTACGGGTGGAAGCATATCCTTCTGGGAAGACATTTCAGAAAAGGCTGCGTAAATTGTGCTGCATAAATCTTGACAGGACCGATGCAGAATTTGACAACATGCCTGGGTTCCGTGCTTGTCATAACCGAGGTCTTCCTGATATAATACAGCAGTGAAACAGTGAACGTAGCACAAGATTCCAGCAGACATTGTGCGAGATTGAGTGCCGGTTTGCATATGAACTCTGGTTTGACCCAGACCTGAGGCCCAGTGCACCGCTCTCATGAGCCATCTGCCTTTCTATGGAATCGGACCAGCAGAAAATTGTATTGCGCAGACTTGGCACTCATTTAGACTGGTAGGGGGGTTGAGAGCATTAGGATCACACAGAACCGTAGTCAATAACAGTTTTTCAAACCTATTTGTATAGACTGCTTTCAGATCAATATCTATTTTTGCCAGGACAAGCACACGACAAAGGAGCGTACCACAAATGATAGCAGGGGGGTTCCACTATTGACTGACTGAGATGTTTATCATCAAATGGCCGAGTTCCATTTTCCTTCTAATTAAAAATTAAAGAAAGCTGTCAGTAACGGTTATACATGAATTTCAGTCAGTTGAAGTCCACTTGCAATACACAACTGGGCTGACACAACTACGAGACATATCAACAGATATTACATATGAATATGGTACTTGTATGCAAATGCTGAGAATATTTCCACATAGTATGCTCCCAAACAATTCTATCAGGCATCCTAGGAATTTCATCATGTGCTCAGTTTCATAGAATTTAGAAGTCACTACCCTAAAATAAAGAAATGGAAGAATACACACTAATAGTAATACATGTTGATAAGATGAAAGTCTAGCTACATGTGCCAGACTGAGATCACTGATGACATTTAAGAAAACCCAGAATCTACAAAGAGTCCTCCCACTCATCGCGACAGGACACAGGTGCCCTGCCTCTCCCATTGCATTGTATCTGGAAATTCCTCACCGCACTTTGCACGTCAGCGCCTGCATGATGTGGTCATGTGATGTTACCAAGAAGAGGTCAAGCATCATCCACCATCTTACTTAGGTTTTGGCCATGTTCAGACAAAACTTAAATGTCTTGATGAAGTGTCATATAATCTAATTCTGTGACTCTGTTCCCAGCAATTTGGGGTACAGGTCTAAGTCATTGCTGTCATTTATATCTTGTTCTTTAAAGGTCCAATCTTCCATAACTGTGACACTGCAAGCCCTTTCAAGAAGGCCAACACTAGACCAAAGGTCTCCATACACTGTACAGTGTTGAATAAATACATCACCAATACCTGACAAATGCAAGGCCATTCCTCAACCATTCGCCAAGCAATAAATCATACATTTGTGACTATCCATCAGAAATCTCTGGTTATTGTTCCGACCCTCTCAGCATGGCCAATGAGGTCCTGCTGCTTGTAAGAGTCACAAATGGAGACTAAAGAAACAGCTGGCTGGGCAAATAAGGGTAAGTGGCTGTTCTGTGTCCAAAAATGGAAGTTCCTGCTGCTTGTCCCACATTCAAACAACTGTCCTGTTGGCAGTTGGCTGCTTACTACTATATATGTGGTCAAAGCAGAAAACTGAAAGTTTTCCTTGGGCCAACAATGGTGGTCACACCCATTTGTGGAAAACCACAAAAAGCAAACAACTTTGCACAACTACTCAGCCATGCACACTTCGTGGTAGGGTGCTATCCCTCTTATTAGATTTTTCAATAAACAAAGAATTGAAGTCTGCCATGTTTCTGGTTAAAAAGACTTTAACATTGAACCTGCTGACACAGTGTGCCAAATATTGCCTGTCTGCCTGCCTTTAGAGTCATGCTACTACTTGTACCTGCAATGCATCAAGATTGTGCTTTAACAATGCTAATCAGTTAAAATTTACTTGGTCCAAACGCGTGTATAACGCGCTGAACTAGTACACTTTTTTTATCTGGTTCCCTATTACGCGAAAAATGTAACAGTATAACACCATGTATTAGCACACTCATTGCATATTGTGTGATACTATTACTAGTCAAAGCTTCAGACTATCTACATCGCACATGGCATCAAAGGTTTTCATTTTATACTGTTCATTTCCATCAAGGAAGACTGTAATATGAGGTTGTAAGACCCTATGATAGCTGTACTGCAGCTCTCTTTGGTACTACCAGACAGTATTGACTTTCTCTAACCACAGAATTGACCTTTTATTTGGAGGCTGCACATAAAAGATCAGGTTTATGGCACAGTGGACGGAATCTTGTTACCTTGCGCTTTACATCTAAGTTGGCTGGCTAAATTTGCATGCCAGTCCTTCTGCATCTTGGTTAGGGGACAAACAGCACTAATGGTTAGTCCTGCAGCAGCCTGATTGCATTCAGACAAAAGGCAGACATGGGCAACATGATACTGATGTCACAACCCATATTGTGTGGAACATGTCATACCCATGTTAATGGAGAAATGGATACATAATAACTCAGATAGTCTTGCTGTTATCTATTTTGTGTAAACAGTGCACCCATTTCCAGTGGACTGAATCCTTTGAAACAAATTTTGATGTAATTTTAGTGGAAGTAATTCCATTAAAGAAATATGAGGTTCATCTTTTGTCTTTGGGAAGCATGAAGATGCATTCAGCATTTGACCTTCATCCAAGCAACATGTTTTGTGGAGGACATGGCTGTTTAACAATTCTTGGTGTTCTCACATTTTTGCTCCTGGGGACTACTCTGAACAATTCTTTCAACAATACATGTTATTCTGCATGGGTGCTGGCTTTTCTGCATGATCGCATTCCAAATTGCATTATCTCCTCAAACATTGTTATTTCAAATTGAATGCTGCTTGGGAAATAACGGCACATCCTGGATAGGCTGCTTGAAAAAATAACACCATATTTAATCACTTCTGCTGCTTCATGCTTCGTCCTGATATTTCCATATTCACCCATATTTTATAAGCTACAGGCCAGTCTATCCCACATGTAAATAGCTTGTTCCTCCATGTTCCCTGGGTGCCATTACATTTTGCATAATACCACCAAAACTCGAGTGGGGGATGACCAGAAGAAAAAAAAAATGCGTTGCAGATCACCAAATCAGCGGCCCCCCGGGAGCACCATTACCGATGTGGCCATGGATGGCGACATTGTTAGCCAGAATAATATCAAGTGGGGACGGATTTCTGACCTACTGTGCACGCCTCGTCGCCACCCGTAAAGATGCAGCTGAATATATCATAATTGAATCCCATGCTGGAGGGCCCTGCACAGATCACGACATATCGTGCCGTGTTTGACTGACATCAATGTCTCTCACATTATGTAGATTTGTTAATTACTCCAAATAGAGCCATGCCTCTCAGAAGTCAGAACTAACTGGTAGTAAAGCGCTTGAATTTACTCGAGCAAACATGGACGCAAGGCTCGCAACAAACAGGCAGCTCTGCTACCAAGGCGCGAGGCAAACTGACGTTCAGTTGACGCGAATTCTGTGTTTTTGTCTTGCACGTATGCGACGGCGAGATATGGTTTCTTTGGGCATGAATAATTACTGAATAATACAAAGGAAGAATTCTTCTTTCGGCTGCTTGCATACCGTGATGACATGGCCTTGTCAGAACAGCGACATTTCAAGCTAGAATATTGATCCCAACGAGGTGGAATTCTAGTCGTGCCGAGCCCTAAGCGCCTTCTCAATGAATCTATGTCATCTATCCGACCTACAGCACTTAAAAATTTAACAGTGCTGGGTGAAATACGGGGCAGCAGGCAGAGAACATGCACGGTCGGTATCTCAGCTGTGGGCGGCATGACAACATGCTGCCGGCCGTTATTCCCACTCAACCGAAGGGCCATGCGCCTGCCCGCCGCAACACTTAGGGCGCTCTTCTCACCTCCCAATCCAAGGAGTGCCGCCGCCACACACAGCCATCCCAACCGCAGGTACATCCTGTATCAGTCTGCAAAGGCCAAGCCTCTCTCTCAAAGTCCAACGCTGCACGGTACTGCACGATACTGGCTGCTCCTCCCACGGTACCGAGTCGGCGAACTGGGGCACTTCGCACCGAGAGGCGAGAACAGCCTGCAACAACCCGGGAAATTACTCCGCCTTAGTGCACAAAATATAATATCTTCCCCCACACGTCTGAAAACGCCAAATATATTCAATACCTACAAAATCAATACCGCTCATACTCGGAATTATTATGTAAGTAGCAAAGGGTTGAATAGTAAATGCAGATCTTACAAATGTCAGGACTATTTCTTTGCCAGCGGAAGCGCACAAAAACCTTTTCTCCCCGCCAAATTCGACCGAATTTGACAAAATTCATGCAAGTTCAAAACAAGCAGTGCGCATGCGTAATTACCCCGTACACCCAAATATGGAAACCCCGGCAAAAACGTTCTTCCGCGATGACGTCATGTCTACCATAATTTCCTTCCCGTCATGCAGCGGAGAACAACAAAATGGCTGCGCCCATTTCAGGTGAAACGATTTTCTGACAATTTTTCAAGCACAATACTACTATGTTTGGCTAATTTAACGTCATTATGGAACAAAAATAGTTTATGATCGATGCGTCGTTATTAGTGTGCGATCGAATGCTTACAATGACTCAGTAGAGCCCCTTTCGTAGAGGCGCGATGTTCACACATGCTTTTGATGGGGAGGGGGGCTTTGTCGTCTGCTAACGTTACATGTGCAGGACAACAATAATGTACTTTTCTACATCACCTGTGTGATTGATAATGATGATGCCATTTTTGTAGCAAAAGTCATAATTCTGGCAAGACTTGTAAGTCTTGGTTTATCTTCCGGAGCTGAAAGCAAATGATTCAACCTTGTAGATCAAAGTAGGAGTTCTGAGTAATCAAAGTGTCAATGCCACACAAAACGCTTGGAAAGTTTGTTTCCCCACCAACAGACAAGTTGGAGGTCCTGCTTGCCCTTTTCTGCCAAGCATTACATGCTATTTCAATTCACCATCAACCATAGAGAGAATACCTGCGGACCTAGATATATTATGCAGTCTTTCACCACTCATATTTTCTATGCTGACACATGTGCTGACACATCCCTAGACATCATCAAGGATGCCCCTTCACTTCACTGTATTTGTTTTACCAGGGATTTTGTCTAGTAATATGTAGATGTAGATGTGACTACACCTTACTTAGTGACTGGCTAGCAAATTTATTGTGGTAGTTGGTTATGGTCTTTTCACCAAACATTTCTTTTCAGTTAGAGTAGCAAGGTTCAGCTTTGTGACATCATACAACTGAATACTGGGTTCAAGATTATGTTATTGTTACCATTAAGCATTACTGGCACTCCAGAGTTAACTATTAAGAGTTCTCAGGATCCCCCCCCATGCAGACCCGCAAGTTGGGATCCATCTTTTTGTATAAACAGAACTGCTTTGTGTGCAGTTTTGAAACTCACAGAGCCCTTTGTATGATTAAGTCATTGTTCATCAAGATAACTAGGTAGATACCTGGTTAGATATCAACAGATCTGTAACATGGTCTCTGAGAATCAATTGTTTTCAAGTTGAGGGACATGCCTGTTTATGAAAACTGTGTGGTTCATCAACTACTGTTTCCAGCCTTTGGTGACAAAACACAGCCATGGTTGCCTCTGCGGTATAAGTAACAACTGTGACCTCGGGTGCAATGAAGTCAATAGCCTGTCAGATGTGGTATTTGTGGTATGGTCTTTTTCATATCCCAAAATAAACACATCAATAAATTTCATGTGTGGCATTTATGGCATGTATGTTGCCATGATTTGGACAGATGTGTAAGTTGGGCATGACAAATTAGGAGGGTCAGTTGTGTAAAGATATGTTGGGATGTGCCATTTTCAACAACAGGACATCATGTTTGTTGTCAAGTCCTTGTTTCAAATCTATGGACACTGATAACTTTCCTTTTTATAAGGCCAGATGAGCTAATACAAACATGTTTTATTGACACTAACTGTAGGAATCATAAAAGATAAGATTGATTGATTTTGCATAATCTAAGAACAAATGTTCATCAGTTGCCTTACCACTGACCAAACTTTCACAGCAATTGCTACTATCAGTTACCAAACTTTTTGCGTGTTTTATATAAGCTATCAAAGTCTGTGATTTGCTTGATAACCAAATCTGATATCGTTTTTGCTATTTCTAGGAGTGCATAAAAGACTGAAAAGTTCAGAGACTCCATGGAGGGAAAAGCTGAAGCTCGGCCGGATGGCTTGGAAGTCCAGAAGGGTCGTGCTCCCCAGAAGGGAGCAGGTTCTGTTAGACTGGGCTACCAGTGCCCTGATCCAGCACTATGCAAAAAAGTAGGCTTGTTTTTCATCAGATTGTAGTGCAACATTCTTTGACTGCAGCTCAGTATCAACAGAGCCAAATGTTTGTCAGCTCGAGTTGGTATTTGGTCAACAAAGATGAATGACCAGCAAATGGTTCTGTGGTTTCCATGTTGGATTTATGGCAATTTATAGGTGATCACTTTAATAGTTGGGTTTTTGATGAGCTGCGTGTGATATCTTGCTATGTGTGATATCTTGCTGACTAGTAAAAGTATATGTTATGCTAACTTTAATTGATTTTTTCCAGTAGCAGTGGATGGATGTACAATGTAGTTTGTTGTCATTGCTGCTGCACCTGTGGGTGGTTCTGTGCTGCTGCAGGCCAGGAATTTACCAGGTCAAGGTTCTTGGCTGAAACATGAAGGATAGAATTTACCTCGATGTTTATGTTGCCTGAAGCTAACACATGTCAGCGATGCATGACGTCTGAAGTCAGTGTTCTAGCCAGCCTGAAGTTTTTTTTCCGTCCCCTGAATTTTGAAATCTTGTTGAGCACAGAAGGCGAGACGATCCTGGAGCATGTTCCCCATGGAAAATTTTAAAATCTATACCCTCTGAAATGCTATTTCCTCCATTTCAAAGAGCAAATTTTGCTTTTAGACTCTGCTTGGTTCAATGGCATCTGTTAGCATATCTTTACATGACGATTTTTGTCCATCATAGAAGACAGAATGGGAAAAAGTTTTGTTTGTTCCCAACTTCAAAATTCTGTCAAACGACGGAAGGACGGATGCTGGCTAGAACCCTGCCTGAAGTTAACAAATGTCAGTACTACGTGACACAGTGCCCCAAAATTCTTTTGAAACTTCTTCTCTAACCCTTATGCACAAAAGTTATGACCTTTGAGTTCTGTTATCAAGTGCTACTGGATTGTTTTCTCACAAAGTAATGTCATTCATGTATTGCAGGACCTTGCTTGAGGAGCAGATACTGCAGGAATTGTGGCTCTTTTTGGAAGACATACTGAAAAGCACAAGGTTAAAATCTTTAGCACGAAGTGGATCAATCTTTCTCAATTCATCTTTCAACCAGGTACGTTTGCAATCATTGTATATTAGAATTTGATAGAAACCATTCATTCTCTTTGCAAGCCAAACAAGAGTCTCTGTTGAAACATTTCAGTGAAAACATTCAACCTTGTGTTAGATTAATTAAGTACATAACTTCTATAATGCAAGTGGAACAATGTTACTTAGCTCCTGTGCAAGACTTCATCATCATTTGCTCAGCTATATATGAACCAGAAGCATAATGGTTGGCCAGGAGGATGCTTCGCTACTGGTATACAGTCCTATGAATATTTATCTTGTTATGGCTTGTCATGTTTGTTGTTCTATGTGTCTTGTTGTTCTTTGGGTCAGTCTGGTTGATATTAGGATAGCAGTGGTCACCATGTGTAGTTGAAAACCATCATGACTTATTTCATACATTTTGCATTTTGTCCAGGTTATCACAGCAACACTATCCAATGCTTGTCAGCAGGCAGATGCTCACACAAACTTTATTCCTACTGTTCTGGATTGTATGGAGGTCATCCTTGCACAACCTACCTTAGCTGCCGTCTTACTCTCCCGATATGATGCATGTGTAAGTATGCCTGCTTTTGGTACTGTTGACATGTCAACAGGATGGTCCTTTCTATATATAGCAATAACCCTAAAAAACATTAGTTTGTATTCATGACGTATGGTAGACGTACCATTTATATAGATACAAGAATAAGAACATGTAGTAGGAATATCTTTCTTTGAGTAACCTTTTGCAACATTTGTTCACCTGTGGTACACAGTTATAAAATGTGATATAATAATCTCATTTCTGTGCATCATGACATGGATTTCTGCCTTCCTTTTAAAATTTTCTAGTTTCTGATGCAGGTGGAGTTGTTAAGGTCCATGCTGTGTCTGACAGTCAGACTCTGTGCTGCCAACATCCAAGAAAGTGTGCCATCTTTGCTGTCCTTACTGGTGACTGTTCTTGATAAATGTACGTCCCTACAACGTCAGCAGCACAAACATACCAAGGTATGGCCACAATAGACAATGAATCTTTTTCTCAAATATTCCCTTTACGTTACTTGTTACTATAACGAGTATATTTATGAAACATATTGTCATTATCCTTTATGTTGTAAGATTTATATGGTACAAATGATGTTTGATGAACTTTAGAAAAGTTCCTTGTTCAAGTCTTTTTATACAGCATGCTTTAGATCAATTTTATGCATTTGCTTGGTTTAGCAGTATAATAACTCTTATCTGTGTACACAGGTATTTCAGAGTGTGTGTGAGGAACTGTTGGCCCCAGCTGTCTGTTGCTGTTGGGTTCTAAACAACCATTCCAAAATGCTGTCTTCAACAAGAACTGAAGTCATCACCAAGATTCAGGAAAACCTGCACCAAGGTCTATTCATCAGGTAAGTAGATTGAGCATTGAGGAAGATATTTAGGTCATATCTCCTTAAAACTTGACTGGTCATTCATTTTGAATGCCAATTATCAGCCAGAAAAGATATACTGTAGAGGAAGTATTTCTAACTTTTGCTGTAGAGGAAGTATTTCTAACTTTTGCTTACTACAGTTTTTGTTTGATATGGTAATTATTCAGCAACTGTTGCTTGCTCTCTCTGCAGAGAAAATGCAGCAGCCTTTGAGAAACACCTGTGTGATACCCCAGACTCCCCGTCAGTAGGAAACAAAGGAGTTGAGCTGTACTTCCATCAGCTGGACCAACTTGCAAAGGACCGACCTGATCCTTCCATGTCCAAGGTTTGTTCTAATACAAGATGTGTTTGAATGTTATTTAAGATTGAAAATGTGTATAATGCTATTACATGTATATTGTTAGAGTTACCCTGAATATTGCAATCTTCACATGTATATCTCAGCTTATGCCCCTTAAGACCAATGCTTTACAAAACCCTAAATTCCCAAATTGTGCCATGGTCTAACAAATATCTCTTCAGCATCACATCTGAGCTACCTCATCTTGCTTTAATTTGAAGCTTAGCTCAAGGTGGCTTGTTCTGGCATTGAGTTGATCATGAAAAGGATATCATATAGCACAGTTTACAAATGCAACAAACATACTATTTCCATGTCAACAGAGGTATTAAAGGGACAATTATCACAGAAAAATGTTGTACTAATTAAGGGTTAATGACCCGCCCCGAGGTGTATATGGTGTCATAACGCCTGGTCCTTTGCTATAACCACCTCATAAAACCACCTCGTTCGCTTCGCTCACGAGGTGGTTTTATTCGGTGGTATATACCGAGGAACAGGTGGGTCATTAACCCTATTATCATATAGCCTACCCACACTGACCCATTTAAGAGTAGATTAGAGTTTCCAGATGAGTAGGAGCGACAAATTCTTTTCTAAAACATACATCTTTTATTCAGTACATACATTTGAACAGTGAATTTGAACAACATAAAACTTGTACGTAAAATGTATTTCTGTTCCAAGGCTTAAAATAAGAACAAAGTCGATTCATTATGTTACAAACTGTTGCACGCTCCGTATTTCTCCACTCGCCCATTCTCCAGTTTGTCGAGTTCGTTCGTATCAGGCGCTAAATCTCTGCTGGCTTTCCTGAGGTATTCCGGGATCCCTGTGCTTCACAGCTCTTGAGAATCTCGTTCACTACGAACCCAGACACGACTTCTCCGAAAAAAGGTAGCATTTTGGTCCTCCAGCGCCATGACCGCTACTCAATGGCGGACCGTGGTGTTATTCTCGTCTGAACTTGAATGGGCGGGGGTGCAAATAATTTTATTTTCCATTTGCAGTTTAAATTGGACATGACTTGAAATACATTTTATTGTCTTAAATATTATAGTTAATTCAATGTTGGTTTAAGACAGCAAATGTTTTCTTTGAACAAAGAAACACGCACTACCGATGTTAATAGAGGGAGCCATCCCCCCTGCCATGCCTGTACTTATTCCCCTATCTTGGCAGATGGACGATTCCTGGATATCTCATTCTGATTGGCCAGCGTCATGTTTGTCTGTCCTCCTGATTGGTTTAAACTTTCAAAAGTTTTATCACATATGTGATAATCAAAAATTTAATGCATGGCTGTTACGGCGTCATAACCAGCATGAAATGTGGCCTTCTGATTGGCCCACGTCCCCTGGCTATATGATAATGTCATATAAAATGTCAATAAAATCTCTCCAATCTCTGTACAGCTCTGTGCCTTACCAGCTGGAGGTATTGAGGATGCAGTCCTCCTGTACTTACCTGCTGCCTTCAACAGCTTCCTGGCATCAGCTGCATGTACTGATATAACTAGGACTGGTTTTGCCATGCTACAGACGTTGTGTGGGTTTACAAGGCTTACAGCTGAAAATGATATGGAGACAGCAGAGAACGTACAGGAAGAGGACTGTATGGATGTTGATGCAGATGTAGATGTAGACAAAAAAGAAGTCAGTGTAAAGGCACAGGAGAAAAGGCTGGTTGCCACAAGAGACCTGCTTCAAACAGCCCTGGATCGGAATATTTACAGGGTAAGTCTGCATGTCAAGTTTACCTGTCTTAGCTTATTATGCATATGCTTCAGCTCCAATTGATTTTATATGTATATACTATTTTATTCTACCAATATTTGTTCAATTTTGTATGTACGTATTTGGTCACGATATCAGCCTGCTACCTATGTGTCCACATTATATTGTCTATGTTGCAATCTGAATAAAGTTAAAGTCAAAGTCAAGTCTGCCCTATTATCAGGCACTATGCTGAGAAAATGCAGCCAGCTTTGAATGCCAAGTGTGTTGAATATATAATAAAAGCAGTCAACTCAAGGGTGTCATTTTATTTTATCTCCCTTTGCCAGACCCCATGATAACATCTAAATGCAGCCAATGCCTGAATGTGCACACGATTTTATGTAAGACTGGGGTTTTGGTCAATCCCATGTTTCACACCTTCAAATAAAAAGGAAGAATTGGTCAAGAACAAGAGGTTTTTAGACTCTCCTATTAGAGTCATAGTCTGTATAGACTGTATAGACTATGACTGGCATACAGTTGATGACTAGTAGTAGTAGAAGTAGTAGTAGTAGTAGTAGTAATAGTAGTAGTAGTAGTAGTAATAGTAGTAGTAGTAGTAGTAGTAGTAGTAGTAGAAGTAGTAGTAGTAGTGGTAAAAGTAGTAGTGATAAAAGTAGTAGTAGTAGTAGAAGTGTTAGCAGTCTGCAATGACCTGATGGTAGTTGTAGTAGTAGTAGCAGTAGTAGTAGTAGCAGTAGAAGTAGAAGTAGTAGTAGTAATAGTAGCAGCTGCAGCAGTAGTAGTAACAGTAGCAGTAGCAGCACTCTGCAATGACGTCAGTCAGGGGGAAAAACCATGGCAAGCTAGGGATTACAATCTGTTGAGCCTGAATTCTGTTTCTTCTGTATGTGCCAGGCACTAGATGATGCAATGTCAGGTGGGAAGCAGTTGGCCTGGCTGCGGAAGTTGCTGCATACTCTACTGCAGACCCCAACAACCACCACTGCAGCCAGACTGGACTGTATGAGACTGACTGCAGCCAGACTGGACTGTATGAGACTGACTGCAGCCAGGCTGGACTGTATGAGACTGTTGCTGGACATGAACCACCAAGTGGTGGCACCAAGGCTGGCAGACGTTTGGACCTGTTCTTGGCTGCTGCTGGATATAATGGTATGCAATCTGAGAGATGCCTTGGGTCATTCAGTGTAATATAACCAGCTGCTGCCGCACCGTGTGCCTGCGAAGCTGGTGTGTTATGCCGAAGGGCGGTTTTACTGGCTGTATAGATACAGATACATGAAAAGCTCTAGGATGCTGTTGATTCTGTATATAGTCTCTCATCTCTTTCTTTCTTGATCCCTCAAATCAGCTGTCACAGCATACACCTCTCTTCTTTTCATTGCCTGTTTTTTCTGCATCTCAGGAGTAACCCAGCTCCTTGAGTCATGTATGACTGTCTTTCCAAATGTCATCTCATCATGTTGAGTCTGAATAGGGATAGAGCTATCCCTTATTTATTGCTGATTTATCTAAATTTACTTTTGTTGATTCAGGTACCCTGTTTGTTTAATTTTGTTTGTTTTTTTCATTTGTAGAGGACATAGCTTCAGAATTGTTTGTACATTGTACATGTATGTATTTTTAAATCAGGAAATCAGCTGTTCTATAAACATTTCTAATCTTCAATATTGCTGTATATTGTGCTTTCAGAAAGACCTAACTGACAAACCAACATGATAGCATGTTTTGTGATTGACAGGACCAGGATTCTGCTGTACAGGTGTCCCAAGACAACTTGCTTTGCAGACTCCTGGAAACATATGCCAAATTACGACAGGTATTATTTCAAATTCATACTTCAAAACTGTATTCTTCAGCAAGTATGATATACTGTAAATACAGAAATGTTCGCGGTGGATTAATGTTCGCGGTTTTCGCGGCGGCCGCTTCACCGCAAATTTAAAACCACCGCAAACATTTTTTCATAATAGTAAGAGACTACAGTGCATGGTGCTACCGCGAAATTAAAACCACCGCGAAAAGTCCATTTTCCCCCTACCGCGAAATTGAATCCCCGCGAACTTAAATGCATTTACAGTAGACAGGTTATAATGTAGCATTCTGAAGACAAAGACGGTCTCATGTTCAATGTACTGCACTAGTTTTTCTTTGACATGACAAATCTGGACGAATCATCAGTTGGCAGTCAATACACTCACTAATTTTTTTTTACTATTTACCAGTCCTTGGTGCTGATATCTTGGTTACCGTGCATTTACCCCTTTTTTTAGATGCCAAAATAGAATATTGAATGCATGTTGAGATTTGTGTGACTTTATACCCCTTGCTTCTCAAGAATGCAATACAGTGATTATTTCATTTTTAGGTGGACACCCTGTTGGTGGCTATGCTGGAGTCTGTCGTAAAGAACCAGAATCAGCTGTCATTCTCTAAGACCTTCTCTCCCCTCACGTTACAGAGGTTTGTGTGGAAGCTTACCTGAAACTTAGATTGTTCTAACCGTAGTTTATCATCTATGTCTCTTTTATTCTATGTCAGCAACAATATTAAGACTTTGTTTGTTTATTAGATGTATTATACTATTAGGCCTATGAACATTGTATTGTTTCCCTTCAACAGGTGGAGTGAGTTGGTACAGGGTTTGCCTGTAGGCCTGGCAATGGAGATATGGCAAGGAATGCTGAACAAGCTGCAGGAACAGTACCAGCTAGGTGGGCAGTACACTGATACTGATACTTGTTAGCAAACAAACATCTGAACAAATACACCACAACAAATGCCTGTTATTTTGTGTGAGGCTGTGTATGCATTGTGGAAACCTACATTTTCATGCTTTTCTTGAAAGTATGGGTGTAATTGTAAAAATAGTTTCATTAGAAGTAGATGAGGTTTTGTGCTAAAAGATGTTTTCAATTTTTTTTTAGAGAGAGTTGAGAGAATGGTTTATTATTGCCATTGACATTAAAACTCTTGTAGCACATGTACAAAAGGCTGAATTGTCTTTTTTTTATATATATATAGTCAGTATTTCAACCTCTAACTTGACATAGTTAGAAAGATCAAGAGACAAAATTACATCTAATTGTTTACAATAATTGATTAGTAATTACACAAAATTCTCTTTTTGCTGAGAATAATCATGCTGTCAATGTCTGCCAAGTATAGTTATTGAAAGAACATGATCTCAAAAGCCCACAAGGAAGGTTTGGTAAGAATCATTGTTTCTCACTGCCTTTTCTGCACAACAGATCTGCCCCAGCTGAAGTGCACGTCGGCCTGTCTAGAACAGATGACCACCCTCCTGTGCCTCTTCCTGCTCCACCTGAGACTCTGGGACGTCAACATCACGTCTCCCACGGCAACCAGAGTGGACCAGCTGATGGCCTCCACCTGCAGCTCCGTCATCTCTCCTCTCTTCAAACTCTGTCTGGCAACCAAGCAGGTAAGGCCTAGGAAAAAAATGTTGTGTTTCCTGTTTCCCTACCTAGGTCCTGACTGAAGCTGTCGACCATCTCCCGAGACGACAAGAGCCGAAGACCTACCATAGAAAAACCTGCCCACCCTAGACCTTTTTGGGGGTGGGCAGTGGAGTCACATTGCTTCTAGTTGGAATCTTTATTCAGCCTTCTTTCTTTTGAAGCAAAATGCTGCTTGTCCTATCTAATGTAGGATGAATTATTGACTGAACCATTATGCGCAAAATTAAAGTTTGACATTGAAAGACAAGTGACCTCATTTATTTCAGTTTACTTTGTTTAACTCTATTGTAATACGTATCATTAGAGTTTTGGCCAGCCTTAAAAAAATTACAAGAAAAAAAAAATACCTACCTACAGACCCTAATTTTTTCTGGACTGAAACAGCAAACACAACATTTTTGCATTGCCGCGCCAGCGGCAATGCCTTATGCCAGCTTTCTTCCATGGTTGGATCAATGGACGGACCTTTTAACCCAGCCCTTCCAAAGCCCCTTCCAAAGGCCCTTCTTTCCTTGCCGAGTTTCATGGCTTAGTTAGACAATGGTACATTCCAGGCGAGTATTAAAACGCTCTTCTAGACGCATGTTACTGTATGTGGTCCAGCGTAATAAATCTACGCTTTAACTCACCATGTTTATATAAAGATATATCACAAATTGCATCAGAAGGAACTTATTTTGTAATGAAAAATAATGCATATTCATTGTGGGTCATTTCTTGTTTGTTTCCTAGGCCTAAGCTTGTGTGGCTGGGAAATGTCACAAGTCAAAGATGTACAGAGGGGGCAAAAATCAGTCATTCCTGTTAAAAGATGAGAATTCTTCACTTCAATGGAATATTCTTGACAGTCAATTATATAAGTACATAGAGTCCATTCCAAGTCACCGTGCGGATGTTTGTTGCCATTGTTTAGAATTGATTTTAAAGTTTTGTAATTATATGTCTAGGACATTTGATACTTCAGAAATATTTTTAACACTGTTTCAACTTTATAAATATTTCCCTGGTCCTGTAAAACTTTGGAAATATTCATGGTGTGGAATTGGATACTTCTAATGGTTTCTAAATAATGATAACAGCATTCTACCATTATTTACCATTTTCTACCATTTTTTGTAAATGGTTCAGTGGGCTGGGAAGATAGCAATTCACACATCCTTGCAAAGTATGGTTGGGTGCCATGCAACAATGGCCCACCACAAAGGATCCACCAGTGCCCAGCAGTGAAATCTAAAAATATACAGATGCAACAATAGGGCTTACTTTTATGGGGGCAATAAACTAATTTAACCATTTGGCCAGGTTTACCATTTTTTGTAAATATTTGTAAATGTGAAATAATCACAGAGAGGTTTCACAATTATTCTAAATAAAGATATTTTTGTACAGTTACATTCAAAATGTTTCTAAAATATTCAAAGAAATTCAAATAAATGAGTATTTTCTTAGTCAATTTTTTGAAAATAATTTAATTATTGTGGCTCAGATATTCTTTTATTCAAAATAATTCAGACTAATTATAAATATCGCCTAAAAACCCTCATGGTGTCTTGGAATGGACTCTACTTGACCTTATGTTATAATGTCCCTTTTTTGCTATTGATGCCTATTGATACCTGGTTTTACATGTACATGTATTATACAATAGAGTCAGCAGCTTCCTGTACATTACAATGTGTTTTCCCTTTGCCATAACAGGTGGATGAATACCTACATTTTTCTGCTCTCCACCTGTGCCATACCTGGTGCCAGCTCCACATGCTTTCCATACACATGAAAGGCTCAAAACACAGGTAAGTAAGGCTATTACATGTTTCAGGTACTAAATTTTATCAATGATACTGATGTTGATAGAAGCAGTGGATCATTTTTATTCCTTGACAAAGGCTAGACTGGGTACCATCTGATTTCTCTGGGGCTCCTTACACTCGCTACCAAAAAATATGAGTGTGAGGAGCCCCGGTAGAAATCAGATGGTACCCAGGCTAGACAAAGGCTGGTGCTGTAGAGTGAAAAAAATCTTTCATGTCTGAAATTATACTTGAAGTAATGACACTGTTTACACTGGTATATCCATCATTGCCATTCTGAGTCGAATGATTGTTGCATGCTACCTTCACAGCAATGAATCTGTGCCCAATCTTGGAGTACATGAGGAATGGTGGGACTTCAGCCTGCAGTACCCTCATGTGTCACCAGGGGAGTGGTCAACCCTATGTCAGAAACTTCTCAAAGCAAATAGCAAGAGGATACGTTATGTCCTGGTATGTTCCGTACCCAAATGATAACACTGCAGAACATTATGTACATGGCATTTATTTTATTCTGCTATACTCTTCCTCAATATTATAGTTAATCATATGTAGAAGGTTCACATTCTAGTATAACAAATTTTCTTTCCAGATTATTTTTGTTGTGTTACATTTTGAGTATTGTCATCTGACTACAAGTACCTTCAACATTGCTAGTTACATACCTATCGACCCATACTAGTAAAATTAAAGCAGCTGTACCCTAATCTAACAAAGCGTAATGTGTTTGACAGGAAATGCTGTGTCTGCAGAAGGTCAAGATGTTAAGGATGTTGACAAGCACCTCTGAAGAAGAGACAGTGAAGAGGAGGATTGAGAATGCCATC